>NC_143562.1:15655526-15958289 GCF_054136105.1 Typopeltis vanoorti | reverse complement strand
AAATAAATTCAACAATAAATTTAACGAAAAACATATGTCATTTTTTTCGATATCTTTTTACAGATGTCGAAACATCTTTAACATCTACATTGTTAAAAGTGTTGCAGCATTTTTGACTTAGAATTAGACAGAATTTCAAACTAGGATGAATTCCAGTAGTAACAAAGAAATGGGTTTCCTTTTTTTCGTTGATAAAAATGAAATACGACCTGACTATGGATGTACAACATTTTATGGTCCGAGGATTCCTCAGAAAACTTCAGATATTGAAGGATACGTATCGAGGCTGCATTTTAAGGGTGTTCGTTTTTGTTTACAACTCATCCACAATCTTGGTCATAAAACTTGTCTTCTATGATCGCGGATATCTCCTCGCAATAAATTCTTCCAGTACAACTGCAGAAGCTATACCGTTATATTATACTACTTCGGTAGGTAGGATGATATTACTAAAGTTTGACAGAGAAAACAAATGAACTTGCATTTATTTTCAATGAAAACAAAATACGTATCCATCCACAATGCTTTGGGCTTAGTCTCATCTTCAAGTTTTTGTGTTTTGCATTCCAAGGCATATAGCGTTGCAAGAAAGGGAGTCTATTTGATACTGTAGTAATTTAAGAATATTTTCTAAGCCTCGATCTAAATATGTTTTCGTTTTGAAAGCCAAATATGGACACTCACATATATACATCAGTGGCTGCTCGTCCATAAGGGCTGCATTGAATGCAGCCCTTATGGACGAGCCACCACTGCCTGCTGGGTAAACAAACACAGAAGAAGGCAATAGTAAACCAATTTGCCAGTTTCATCCCGAATTTTCTGGAATCGAGGATAAAACATTATTTGAATACCTCAGTTACGTTGATATATTAAAATCGCTTAATAATAATAACACTGTATTAAAATTGGCTAAGTATAGAAATCTGAAGATTGAAATTCATCTTTAGAACAAAATAACAATAAATCTATTGTTATTTATTGTACGTATCCTTAGATAGTTACAATTATCATAGGAACTAGGACCAGTACCAAGGATATTTATGAAACATCTGAAAAAGCTGAGCCGCTCCCAGATATAACACCATTTCTAGTCAATTCCTAGGCCTTGAAGCAGGTGTTCTTAAGCAGGTTTTTCCCAAATGAAACATCTGCCAGTCGAAGATTTGAATATGCCGTTACTCTTTAACTCTGAAACTGTTAACTGAATATAGAAATAATAATAATAATAATAATAATAATAATAATAATAATAATAATAATAATAATAATAAATTATAACAAATACTTTTAATTTATCATAATTATTCTAATTTATAAATTACAGCTTCTTGACCTCCCTTCAAATTCTGCATGGGCTCTTATAGGCTTATACAAAAAGATTCGGATCTTTGAAAATGTAGTAGCAATGGCGGGGGGGGGGCAGTCACGTGCAGTCCAACTCATTTTGCGATATTAAAATACCAGCAGAAATTGAGCTTTTCGTAGCAACTATCCATCTTTTTACTGTCATTTTAGTCTGCCTCTGCGTAAGCTGATTTCCCAGTAAACTTTACAGGTTATTCCCACATCTTTTTTTCTCTCTTCTTAAAACATTTCACATGTTTCATTTTCTGTTCTTATCTAGACCTCTGCAACATCTTAAAATTTTCATCACCAGTTAAGCAAGCATCCTTTTTTTTTTATTATTATTAAGATTAGGCGATGTCACCGTCTAATTACGAAAATTAGGCGTTGACAGAGCTTTACTTTTATTTTCATTGACAGCTTCTAATTGTCTAGGAAAAGTCATCGTTCTTCACTTAGTCAAATGTACTTCCTTCTCGATAGATTTCTTACTGTTTTATTCAATATCAAATTCATTTTGCATCACCGAGGTAAGGAAAAATGCGCAAGCTATTGAAAACAATCAAGGGTTCTTATTAATACGCAGATATATTGTGAAGTTATTAGTTTCAAAGATAAAGAAGTACTTTCACTGTATTTTGGTATTATGCCAAAAGAGTAGGTGCTATCACAAGAATTCTCTTTCTATCACTCACTGAATCATGAAATACATGTAAACATCATTAAATTTGGAAAACAGGACTACTGGAGCTGAACGTAACTAACTTTATAAAGCGAGCCTATTATGTCTGTAAACTGCGTATTCTCAGAGACAAGTTTCATGTTTACGCATTTACACGAGACTGCTTAACTCTCGAGCACTTGAAAGTTCATGTTCTTCTGGACTTAAATAGGATTCGAACCCAGTCTTTCTAGCGAACGCTGTTGTTGTGATTCACAATTATTATTGTTAAACAGACAAATTGAACTCGATTATATGCGTTTAGAAATATGACCGTTTTTTTTTTTTTTTTTTTGAATATGTTCGAAAATAATGAAATGTTTTTTGGGTTTTTTTTGCTTTCAAAAAACCCCTCAGTGATAGGATTAATATTATTAACATGGAAAATGTTATAATATTTTTTTCTTTTATGTAATAACGTACCACTCGTAAGATAAGATTGCAAAGAATTCATCTACAATTACTGTCTTAAAAAATCACCAACGATAGCATTGTAATCACTAGATGGAAAGGGAAAAAAAAGTAATGAATAATCCCACTTGGGTTCAACTCCTTTTGCTTTTTTTCCCCCGCATGTCAGAAAAGAGAAATTTCTACTCCAAGTATGACGTCATCTCCTCCTAGATAATAGCTTTCCATCCCAGAATGCATCGGTGCAACCTAATAGTAAAAGGAATCAGGGTGACATTGCTCTCTAGAATTCGACTAATCTCAGAACCAATTAACTGCGAACATCCCTGATGATTTCAGTATAAATCCCCTATTGAGCGCTATCTAATGAACTTGAAAAAAGTAAAAATTCGATAGTGAAATAGGAAATGTTGAAGAAATAAAGAGTTTAAGAATTCAAAACAAAATCTGAAATGTTCAGAAGCGTTAAAAAAAAAAGCTAAATATAAAATAACAGGCAAATATCTTTGCTTGGACAAAAGGCGACCAAATCTACACGCCGACACCAAGTGAAAAAGCAATAAAATTACGAAAATATAAAAGCAGTCAAGGTTTTTCTGGACACATAAAACGAAGTCATAATATGCTGGAGTGGAAGCAAGTGAAGAATTTACACAAGCAGACGTTCCTGTAATAAAAAAAATACGAAACTATCTTCGTGAATTATCAAATGCGCACAACGAACAGACTAAATGAGAATCCTTATGGATCTGGAAACTATATTTAAGACAGCTCGTTATTCAAAAAAGGAACTAACTGAAGTAGTATCTCACAAAATCCTCAGAAACATCTGGACCGGATGTAAAGTTTACTGCTTTTCCGATAGTGTTCACTTTATTTCTTATATTATGCTACATGTTGGGTGGGAAGGAAAGAAAAAAAAAAAAGAAAACTAAAAAAAACAAAAAAAAAACAAAGCGGTCTTATTGCTTTCTTGAAAGAAGGCAGTCGTGAAAGGGGATCGAGTAGTATTGTCTATACAAACTTAAAGAGTCTTATGAAAACTTCTGTTTTCTTTTCCTTATCCCCCCCTCCCCCGGTTCATATTAGTTCCAGCTGCTCACTAAGAAATACAAAGCTTAAAGATTTGGAGTTTTTTCTTATCCATCTTCTATTTCAAAAAAAAAAAAAAAACGCAGTGTGTGTGTGTTACTTCTTAAACAATGCAGTGAAAGTCGTGAAGAACACCACCAGGGCATGTCTTCTAGATGCCCAGTTAGAGCTATAATCACTTTACTCTCCGGGCGGAAACGGAAATTGCTTTAGTGAAGAAAGAGTTCTTTCTTGGTCTTTTTTTTTTTTTTTTTCCTTCAGCTACTCCCTCCGGTGGCATCAAATATGAGGACAGCCAGAACGGAAAGCAGATATTGGGATAAAACTCTATTTTCGCTGGTTATATGAAGAAACAGGAAAGCTTCCAACATAGGACGGAAGCAATACTGTCTGTTGTCGTCACTTACTGAGGCGTGGCATGTTTGTGAACTGTGCAATCACTCAAAAGAATCCCCCCCCCCCCTCCTTTTTTTTTCTTATTCTTGTCACAAGGCAATATTTCTGTCTCGCTAGATTAAAGATCCCCAAAGAAATAAGCGAAGTGTTAAGAAAATATAATGATAGATTTTTCACTGGTGTCCAAGACCTTTGACATGCTTTATGGATTCCAGTGCGACCTCAAATTTAAATACTATAATTTGGTTTTAGGTAGCATTAGAATATTGTTTCAGAATACTGTATTTTTTATTAGTATTAAGAAATACACCTAGGAACTTTATGATGATCTCTTTCCTTCACAACTAAGTGAAGAAGGTGTATTCTTCCGCCTATATGTGTTGTGTTGCGTTGTGTTGAGTGGGTTTTCTCTCAATCTAGTAGAGTAGAAATGCTACTTTACTAGGAAATCATTATAGAACAAGGTAGCGTCCCATTACCTTCCTTGGCCAATACTATCCTAGTTCAATACATATATGTGTTCACGGGACAGGTTTGCCTGTTTTCTGGGATAAAAACTAGTTTCCAGAAGAAAAAATCCTCCATCTCCGTATGAGACCGGTTTGACCTTACCTTTGATTAAAAAACGCCTCAGAAAGGATCTTCGCATCATAGACGGGATTCGAACCTAGATCTTTCCGACCAACGGGGTCAGTCGAAGCATCTGAGCTAGGAATGCCCACTTCCGTCCAGTGGCGCACCCAGGGGGGGTACAGGGGGTACGCAACCCCCAAAAAGAAAAAGAAAAAAAAACACTAGAAACTTTTCCAAAAATCTTTTCCTAATTAAAATTCATTTTTTTTATTTATGTTGTGTGATGTCTTCTATTTCTATACTACTTATAAATTAACCGTCACATAAAGTGGGAATATCCTATAGCTCTCGGGAATCAGGGCCGCTGTGAACGCAAGGCGAACGAGGTAGTGCTCGGGCGGACCGAGAGCTACTTCGTTTGCCCGAGCAAGGCCAGAGGAGATCATGGGTTTCATGTATTGGCGATCACTGCAGATGCTCAGTCATAGGTCGTATGCAATGCATAGTGGGTATTCTCAAATCGTATACTGAACTTGCACTCCCCCCAAGATTAAATCTTGAGTGCCCCCCCCCCCCCCAAGATTAAATCCTGAGTGCGCCACTGCTTCCGTCCATAGCCAGTTCAAATAGAAAAGTTTATTACGATTAACAATAATGATAAACTTGAAAAAAAATAATATTTTTTTAAATTCTTTACTCGTCCAATCAACCTGGCGTCCATCTAAATTCTTTTAGGAAAAAAAAAAGTATTAAGTATTGATGAAAGTGGCATCTCTGCAAATTTCTCTATTTACATTAAGAGAACTAATCTGAAAAATTCAATTCGAAAGAAATTCTATGTGTCATAATCGTTTTAAATTTCTCTTTCCCTATCACAAAATCTCTTTTTTTTTTTTTTTTCACGATTCTCTCCCCCTTTCTTTAAAAGTATGGCGTCACTTAAGGACCCCTTTATGCCCGAGTGTTTTTTGAAAGCCCTAGTTTTATACGAGGAAAAATAATAAAAGTCAAACGCTGACAAGCGCTTCTCTAGTTAATCTGTAATGTTTAAATTGGATAAAAATTGTACGAGAAACAAACAAAAAACTAAAGTTAACAAAAAAATACATCCTTACTTTTTATTTTTAATAAATGTGAAATGTGTCTTAAAAGAATTATTAAGATTAACTTTGCTGATAGCATTTCGTTAACAAATGATCTTTCCAGACATGCGCATTTAAGTAAAAACGTCACATCCGACCAAACGAAACGGAATTATTTTAACTTGTTCATTAATGAATCCTGCAGTACGTAAGCTTCAAGGCCATTTTTCTTATCAAAAGAATGCATTTGACGTCATATCTAATCAAGCCAAGAAGAATTTTCCCCAACTTGACAAGTTTTACTTAATTAAATTTCATTCATTTTATCAGAAGAGCCATCTTAATAGTGCTTTCAAGTTTCCGTTTCTTATTTTACTGAAAAGGTAAAAGCAGACGAACAAAATACAACCAATCAAATTCATTCCACATGCTACGTCACAAGAGGAATGTAAAATATGCTGATCCACGAACAGTATACTCCATTAGGGACGTATAATGGATTATTTCGTATTTCGTTGTAAAGTAAAGCACAGCTATACTGAATTTAATAAATGAGAACGAACGTGTGCAGAAAATAAATCATTTTATGATTTTATTACCTGTACTATGGTGTTTCTGCTAGTTCAAAATGGGAGCGCAGTGCGCGTGAAGGTTGGTCTGCTCGCGACATGGATTGAAAGTTCACTAATTAGCGTAACGATTGGAAAAATGACGAATATCTTTAAATAAAACACGTTGATAGAAGGCTAATTTCGCGTGTCACTAGCTAGTTAAGAACGTCATATTACGATTAGCGAAACAGCATGAAATAAACAAAGTTTTCTGTCTATTATAGATGGCGTGTATCGGAAATTTTTCAAACTCGCTAGATGATTAATTACAGTCATGTAATGTTGCTAAATTAGCGAAAGTACAAACTGCAAATACGGAAAGTTGAGCTATAAAAATGGACACTATTTAACTCTCAGATAAACGTTCAATTCTGAATAATAAAATAAATGATTCTATTTTATTATTAATAATAATAATAAATTCGTAATTCTCAACTAACTACTTTCACTAAGAAAAAATTTTACGTCTTATTACTCCCGAATACTACATAAATAGAAAAACATCTAAAATAATTTTTCTCCTGTAACAAAGTTTTGATTATCTTCAGTTTTTCTTTTCTTCACATGCCAATTAGAGAATTTTCCACGCACTATTTATTATTATTATTATAATTATAATTATTATTCAATTAAAATTAGGTATGCGACTTACTGATAACTTTCATTCCCCCCTGCTTCCTTCTTGAGAATACACTATTTTCAGTTCACAACGTGAATTATTATTGTTATTATTATTATTATTATTATTATTATTATTATTATTATTATTATTATTATTATTAGCCATCCTATTGAAACTTTCGCACGCTCAGTGCGAAGAACTGAAAGCATAAGTTTTGGGTAAGTAATTGGCACACTATGTCTACTTTAATTAATAATTAATTACTTTAATTAAGTAATTGGATGGATGGTTTATGAGTAAATGAGAGACATATTCAGAAGTAGCATCCCTATGAGTCTAAAAAGGAGCTTTCGACCAGTGCATACTCCGTGTCCTAACAAAACTAACATACGGGGGAGAAAATGGATTTTAACAGAAACCCTAAACAAAAAGCTGAGCACAACACAACATCGCATGGAGAGAAATATGCTAAAAATAACATTAAGAGATAGGAAGACAAATACCTGGATAAGATCTCAAACAGGTGGAGATGGGCGATGGACTAGAAAAACAAGAGTGGAGACCAATGGATGGAGCAAGACAAAGAGGAAGACCGAGAAGAAGGTGGAGGGATGAACTGGAACAAGTTGCAGGAGTGAGATGGATGGGAGAGGCAGAAAACAACAGAGTGGAGACCAATGGATGGAGCAAGACAAAGAGGAAGACCGAGAGAAGGTGGAGGGATGAACTGGAACAAGTTGCAAGAGTGAGATGGATGGGAGAGGCAGAAAACCGAGTGGTCTGGAAAACAATGAGGGAGACCTTCGTCCAGCAGTGGACAGAACCAAAAGGTTGAAGAAGAAGAAATTAATAATATATCTATATATATATTGGTTGTGGTTCTCCGAACACGATCGTAACTTCTAGGTGTTATCATGGTAGCCGAAATTCGCCGGTTTTGAATCCCAAAGAACATCTCATCTCTGGGATTATGTGGATCGAAAGATCAGGCGTTTGAATCCCCCCCTACCACCACCACCCAGAACAATAGCGGATCTAAGGGATGCATTTCCGAGGATGTGGTACTGTATACCCCTCTGCAACGTTCAAAGGTCTTATAGTGTCGTTGTCATGTCGATAACGGCAGTTCTGACAGTAGGGATCTACGAACTATTAGGACAGTGATTGTAATGTTTTGACTGAACAGTGCACACCATTGGATACTCAGCAACTAGTCCAACCCAAAATGAGAAGCTAAAACTGGCGTGTTATAAGCCTAATTTTGATTATCACTGTGTGATTACTTCTATCTACTTCTGCTACTTCTGTCAACAAGTGTGTTCATTGGCTGGTTTGTTTTGACCAGAGTAGGAAAACTCTGCTACCACTCTATGAGATCGACTTATTCATTTTGGTTGAAGAAGTCCTTATAAAGGTTATTTGTAATGTACTTTTGTCTACGTGATGACGTGATGGACGTATACAAAAGCTCACTAATCTTCCAATGAGATACAGTGAAGATGGACATGACTTGAATTTCGAGGGGGGGGGGGAAGAAACCTTAAAAATTGTGGTAGTTCTGAATTTTTCAGATCGGTTAAAATAGATTAATTGGTTCGATTACCGTTTCGCTGTATAACTAAGTATTTTAAAACATTAAAAGTAACTTGAAATAGATTGATTTTTATATTTTGTAACAAAAAAGAAACAACGAAGGATAGTATTAACTTTTTTCTGTGATCCAGTCGTTCAGTTTGAAGAAGGCATGTCCTTCAAATTGAATTTTCGCTTTTACATCCTTGCCCCCTCGAACCGTAATAAATTTCCTGTCTTTATTCATTGGCTCTTTTCTATTCAATCGTTGATATGTCGATTTATGCTTTTCTTACTGGTCCTTCAGATTTCTTCGTCTTTGAACCCCTTTTCTTATTTTCCATCTCCATTCTATTTATTCATCTTTCATTCCAAAAGTTTCTTTGGGCATTTTTCATCATCTGTCATTTATGTAAGTATACCAATTTTCTTGACGCGATTAATATTTTATATTCGCTGGCTCTTTTATGACGAGAGAGAAGATAAAAAAAGATTTTATTTTTCTCGGTCTGAATCACTTTTTGGTAGTTGTAACATCTTCCTTCAAGAAAAAAAGTTAGGTTTTAATAAATCAAAGGACGCAGACCTTCACAATATCATTCTCTTTTTCTTTCTTTCCTCTATGAGTTACTTTAAAGTTAAACCTGAATGATTGTGATGACATTTCGGTAGATTTTACTGGTTTCAATTTTAAGCCTATTAAAATTTTCGCAACTTTATTGATTTATCATATTTTAATAACATATATTAGTTATCCACAATGAATTGGTATCATACAAAGGTAATAGAGTTTTTCTTACTGAAACTGGAGTATAAGATGTTCAACATACTTATTTCCTCCGGTATTTGGACGACACTTATAAATTCAATGAAGACTGATTTAACATTCTTTAATAGAAATAGGAAGAGCCACTATCCAGACCAGTTTCGACATTTATTGAGGTCTTATTAGTAGCAGCCAGACCCAGAAATCCCTTCCCATAATGTATAGCATTATATACTCCCTAAAGGATGTGTGCTTTGCATTATGGGATGTCAAGGCAATTAATGTGAAGTCATTCGACTCATATACAAGTAGCCTTGGTCATGAAGATACTTCAAGCGCAAACCTTGTTTATACTTCAATAAAATATAAAAAATAATGTATAGAATTTATTTGAAAGTTTAATTTTATGTTTATTTTGTTGTATTTATTATAAAAACGAATAAATATTTTACATTTACTGCTGACAGCTTTTCACATACGGATTACTCGACCGTGAGATGCGGTGATTAATACCCTTGGAGGGTAATGGATGGCAATGCTATAGCCAATGAAGTCCTAACTGAGGCTCGGCTATTGCTGTAACCCTCCTGCCATGATCAGAGCTTTAGTAGCTCAATAACACCTTATTCCTACACTAGCCGAGTGGATGGGGTGTTATTGGAGTCCAATAACACGCCATCCACACAGATTTTCTTCATTCAGATGACGGGATAAAGAGTCAAGGACTCAGTCCATCTCCCAGTTCTTTTAAGAACGTAAAATAATAAAATTTGACCGACCGTGAGATGCGGTGATTAATACCCTTGGAGGGTAATAGATGGCAATGCTATAGTCAATGAAGTTCATTGGTTACAGTAGTAGAATGCATTATAATAAATGCAATCTTAAGATTTCACTATTTTCCTTCGACCTGGAAACTGGTTGATGTCATCCCTATACATAAGCCAGGCAAGGACCCACACCTACTGCAAAATTATCGTCCAATCAGTCTTATCTCCAACCTGAGAAAGGTTGCGGAGGTCATTCTCTCACGACTCCAAACCTCAGTAAATGACCTAAACATCCTCCCTAAAGAACAGTTTGGTTTTCGGCAACACCATAGTACTACCCAGCAAATCCACAGAATTGTGGAATACATCACATCACCACCAGCTATAACTAGCGCCAGTGCACAGGAGCTGTTTTCCTAGACCTATCCAAAGCATTTGACAAAATTTGGTATTTCGACTCCTACACAAACTTATCTCAGCCGATATCTCACTAAAAATGGTTCATCTAATCCGTTCATATGTACAGAATAGATCAATACTAGTCAAAATCAATGGTTCTACCTCATCCCAGGGCCATATCTTCGCTGGAGTGCGTAGGGATCCCTGCTAGCTCCATTGCTGATTTCTATATACATGTCTTACATCCTGCACAATCCGACGTCTTCCATCATGGCCCTGTATGCAGACGATAGAGCAATACTAACAGATCTCTCCGACCACATTTCATTACCAGAAAGCTCCAAGAAAACCTTCTAAAGTTGGAGGGTTGGTTCTCCAAATGGAGATTGGAAGTCAACCTCCCCAAAAAAGCTCAGCCATTCTTTTCTCGAAAAGGCCAATATCTCCTGCAGGAGATGTATTACTATTCAATACTAAAATTCCCTGACAGACAGAAACAAAATACCTGGGTGTAATTCTCGACTAAAAGCTAACTTTCAACCAACACATCAAGTCTGCGTGGGCAAAGGCATCTGAAGCTATCGCTCAGATCTATCCGGTAATTAATAGAAATAGCAAACTAAGTAACAGAATCAAATTGCAACTATACCAGATGATAATTCGTCCTATGATCACCTACGCCTCTCCAGCCTGGAGCCACACCTCTAATACTAACATTATCGAAATACAACGAGTGCAGAACAAGTACTTGAGAATGATTCTGAACGCCCCATGGTATGTTAGAAACAATCAACTTCATAGAGATACAAATATTCCTTATATTTTCTCTTTTCTACAATCCTTAGCATCTAAGTTCTTTCTAAAGACGTCCATTCACCCCAACGATTTGGTTCAGCAAGCTGCAGCATACGAGGCAACGGACATATTCAAACATAGAAGACCAAAAGCTATTTTAACCTCTTGTAACGATGCATAATCTCCATGCCCAATCTGGGTGAGCAAACTGCTCATAAATTTTACCCTCACTGTAACCGCAACAGATAGTGGGGAATATGAAAAGCATCTTGCTTCACCTCTAAAGACATAAATATCAATTGTCAGCCAGTCACGTAAAATAATCGTCGCTGTGAGCACCAAGTGCGACGTCATTAAATAAACGAAAAAAAGCATGCTTTGTGCTACTGAATACATTAAGTACAAATATTTATTTACAAAAGATATTAACATGCCAAAAGCTTATGAAAGCACAGTACATGCGTCTAATATAATACAACTACAGAGTGCATTACAGAAGAACTACCCGGAGTTTAAGATGACCTTGATTTAATTTTTTTTTTTTTTTGTTTCAAATATCTTATATCGACATATATGGTAATTAGCTATATGACAAATAAAACACATTGACGCGAGAGGTTAATAAACTTTATTAAATCAAATATTTGGATCTAATTCTAACAGATCATCTACAGTGACGCATTTTAAAAAGTAGAATAGCAATAACGAATTTTTAAACGATACGAGCCGAACGCTAGTATAATACAGTTAGTGATTTCGATATATGATTAAAAAAGCAACAAAAAATAGTGCTATTAACCAGCAAAAATAAGATTCTCCAAAAGACAGCCATTACTGTTCAAATTTGGGCGATGCATTAGAGTTTCAGCTCTCTCTCTTTGAACAAATGCTCAATTTTGAATCGGCATTTCTAAAGCAGACGATTTCGACACCAGGAGATTCTGTGATCAGCGTTACTTCCATGCTGTGCTAAACCAGACTTGTCACACTTCCTTGTGATTGATATCTCTTTTATTTTGGGCAAACAGGACGTTCTCTTGAAAAAAGAAAAAAAAAAACTACAGGAACATACATTGTATATTATCCATAATAAGTCTGCGAATCTCCCAAACTTGAACCGTAATGATTGTCTTTCTTTACGGGAATTTTCGAAGAGTCTTATGTTTGCCTTTATAAACAGTAGTTTTTTTTCTCCCCATTTTTAAAATCACATCTCTCAATCTCCTGCACTGTATTGCAATTTTTGTTAGCAAAACGATGTGAAATAATACAAATAATCTCTCACTAATGTAATCGAATGAAATTTGATGTGTAGTACCTTTTTTTTTTAAAAAAAAAAATTCATCGGATACTACTTCAAAATCGAATACCCAGCATTTCCTATCATTAACATTTTAGAAGAGGATTTCTATTAAAAAAAAAAATTTCTTTTCTTGTTATTTATTTATTTGCTTATTTTTTTTTGTTTCTCTTATTATTCATTATGTAATAAAGTGCATTATTCCTACACCACTAACTTTTTGACATTTTTCCAACACTTGAAACATTCTTGTTTAGGTAGAGTATTTTGGTTAAGTAGAGGGTCGACCGTGAGATGCAGTGATCAATACCCTTGGAGGGTAATGGATGGCAATGCCGTAGCCAATGAAGTTCTAACTGAGGCTCGGCTATTGCTGTTACCCTCTTGCCATGATCAGAGCTTTATAGCTCAATAACACCTTATCCCTACACTGTCCTCTACAGATAACAGGGAAGATGAAAAGTATTCTTGCTTCGCCCCTTTAAGCCAGTCTTTATAAGGACTATACAGTATTTATTTTGGGGTGATAAGAATAATGAATATAGACACTAGCTGGAGGAAGAAAAGTCCTTTTTAGGACTTCCAGGGTAACGAATGGCAATGCTGTAGCCAATGAAGTTTTAACTGAGGCTCGGCTATTGCCGTTACCCAGCCATGACTAGAGCTTTAGCTTAATAACACCTCATCCACACAGATTTTCTTCATTCAGATGACAGGATTACGAGTCAAGGACTCAGTCCATCGCCCAGTTCTTTTAAGAACTACAGTATTTTGGGTAGAGGGCTAAAGTTAATCGACCGTGAGATGCGGTGATACATACCCCTGGAGGGTAATGGATGGCAATGCTGTAGCCAATGAAGTTCTAACTGAGGCTTGGCTATTGCTGTTACCCTCCTGCCATGATCAGAGCTTTAATAGCTCAATAACACCTTATCCCTACACTGTCCTCTACAGATAACGGGGAAGATGAAAAGCATTCTTGCTTCGCTCCTTTAAGCCAGTCCTTATAAGGACTATAAGGACTACAGTATTTTGGTTAAGTAGAGGGTCGACCGTGAGATGCGGTGATCAATACCCTTGGAGGGTAATGGATGGCAATGCTGTAGCCAATGAAGTTCTAACTGAGGCTTGGCTATTGCTGTTACCCTCCTGCTATGATCAGAGCTTTAATAGCTCAATAACATTTTATCCCTACACTGTCTTCTACAGATAACGGGGAAGATGAAAAGCATTCTTGCTTCGCCCCTTTAAGCCAGTCCTTTAATATACTGTACTTATAAGTACTATAAGTACAGTATATTTGCAAATACAGTATTGTACTTGAACTCTCAAGCAAATTACCTAATCGTCTGGCACTTTCTTATCAAACAACAAGAAATAAATAAAAAGAAATCGATTTTATTATTTCAAAAGACAACACAATATTTATACCGGATCATGCAGCGCCATCTACCAAAATTCTAAAAAAAAAATACAGGTATCCCTCGATTAACGCGATTAATGAATCCCTCGATGTTACCGCGTATATCAAAATCGCGTTAATCAAATCTAATAACCAATGGTAAAAATTGTAATTCGTCCATGATCGATTACTGTATTAATAATTCATTTATATGGTACTCTTTTAGGAAAGATAAAAAAATGAATGCAAAGCAAATATTTATTAAATACTTGTACCTACATTATTTACTGCAATTTTTTTATCAAAAGAAATTATCAAGAGTTGCTTAAAAAGTTCTAGTTTTTTTTCTTATGGGCATAAATTCTACGATAACAAGCAAAATGACTTGTTATTCTAGAATTGGCAAACAAGCAATGAAACATAAAGAAAAAACACTACAAATATAATACATGATGGTACATATTAAGTTAATATTGAATCCAACATTATTTCATAGCCGAATATCGAAACTACAAGAGTTTCGTGCCGAATATATAGAAACTAAAAGTTTCGGCGGATGCAAGCATAAGCAACCTTATGGGCAACTCGCAGTAAAGGTGGAATAAGTTCCGGTTCACTTTCCTTAGTATTTTCCATAATGTAAAGGACATCTCCTAGAGGACATGTATGATAAATAAGTCTTTGACTCTCTATTTCAGTAATACATGATGGTTTATTTATTTTCAGTTGCAATCTAGAAATTATTGAACAAAGATTAAAAAAAAAAAAAAAAAAAACTAAACTATACTATACTGACATCGGAGGTCGCGGTATCTCTCAGATACAATTTACTGTCAAATATCACAAGCCTTTACATGATATGTGTTAAACCAAACTGACACAGCAAAAAACAGTGCGGAATATCACTCATAACATATGAATGCACAGCTACTCATGACCTCCAAGCTATACACTGAATTGTGTAAGAATATTTATATTAAATTAAACATTTTGTATGTATCTGTCAGATCAGTTGCGAGCTCCGCCGGGTTAAAGGCGCGTTAATCAAAACTAAAAATAAAAGTCTATTTTTCATTTTCTGATAGCATATCGTCTTAATTATAAGGAATAATAAAATTATTTAATAAATCACCATGGATTATGCATCTCAGAAAAATAAAATCGATGGTCAATAGCGATCAAAATTAATAAAAATAAATAAATAAATTTTTAAAACTGAAGGGCAAATAACTTTCTATCTCAAAAAAAAAATCCGATTTATTTTTATATTTCTGTAGTTTCTTTCTGTTTACTCGTGCAACATCACAGATAAACTACTCCAAAATAAATGTTGACTACGGTAGCTTTCTAAAAATAATAATAAAAAAAAAAACTCCATGTAGCAAGACAGAAAACGCAACTTTTCGCGAGATACTGCTAGCTCATTCACTCACGTACAAGAATGTTATGTAAACTTGCTCACGATGTGCATCTTTGTTATCTCCAAACTTCGCTCTGTTGATTTAGATTCAACAGAAGGTTTCCTCTGCTTCGCTAGCTGTTACTATAGCAACATACGCACCTCTGGACATTCAGAAATATACTACCACCATCTCCATCATTAAGTTTGAGCACAGGGGCGCGTGTAAGGCATTGTTGAAAGGTCGTAGACCGTATATGATAAGGCTTAGATTCCCCACTGGAATCCAAGCATAAACAGTGACAGGAAGAAGTGATATTATCAGAGTCGGCTTATTTAGCTGCTGATTTGCACCTAACGAGCAATGGACAAATTTATTCTTTCACTTGGGTAACCTCATTGTACGTGTGCGTGTGTCAGGATAAAGTTGGGTTGGACTACGAACACTGCTTATGTAAAGGATTAAGATCAGTTGAAGAGTTCTAAAAAAAAAAAATCTTAAAGTCAAAAATTAAACTCAGGATAATGGAAGAGTTAACTGATGTTTATGGTTAGTTGCAGCCAAAAAATTAATTCCAATATTGTCGAGGTAGTAGCATTCGATAAGGTGGAAAACCAAAACATGGAGACGTTGGGGGGGGGGGCCGTAAATATTTTTCTCATCAAAGTGAACAAGGTGTTTATCATGAGGCCGTTAAGTTTAATGCATTCCCAACACAATAAAAGGTTGCGGGCAGAGAATAAATGGTTCCAAGGCCCCATTATTGTCCCTCAGCTGGAGGGCACATTACTGTCGTTTGGTTTAAAGTCTTCAATCATCAGCGCCTGCTGGTTGGTACGTTGTTACTATCCTGACCATATTTCACCGTGGCATGAAACAGGGGGGTTGAGCACGCCATGCCACGTCATCAATAAATACTGCGCGAGCCATTGCGGTGTGCTACTAATGTGTAATAGGCGGAGCAGTTGACAGAGCGGCGGAGAAACCCTAGGTATTTTTCGCAGGTAGAGCGTCTTAGTACACATGTGGCAAGGTAGCTACACAAGGCTCGCGCGGGCGTCAAACACGAAAGGGTAATCATCTGTAAGAGTGAGTCGTTTAGACTTGATGTTTTTTTCTAGGTGTTCTCTGTGTGTGTGGCAAATTTCAGGAGGAGAGTCTAGAACTTGTCTTTTCATTTCTGTTTCGTACAGGGAGGGAAAAAAAAAGAAAGAAAGAAAGAAGACGTCAATAGACAAACGAGATAACTGAAGCCCTGCTCTACTGATCTCTTTTTTTTTTTTTTTTTCGTAGTTGCACTACTGCGGTCCGTTAATCTTGCAAAAATAGCGACCATCTTCAAAGAATGTTTTTCTACTCTTGAAATATTCATCGCTTAGCTCATTTCTGTAATGGAGACTCCATAATTTTATAAATTATCTTGCCAAGACCTTAGGATACTTCAGGGTGCAGTGAGAAATGGTTTACCGTATCTGAAGTCTCTCTCTCTCTCTATGTGTGTGTGTGTGTGAAAGACATTGCACATCCTCTTTCTGAGTTTGCGACTTTGGTGACGTAGATTACATTGTATTTATCTCTCGCGAGTTTTCTTAATTTTTTTGGTGGTTTTAGTCAATTATTGGCAAAGGAATTATACAATTTAGGTTTTTTCCTAAATATTCTGAAGCAATTTTTGTTATGACAGATAAACTTCTAGCGAGCTTCAATAACAGTTGCAATGAGCTGATAGGTCGGTATTCAGTTGAACTTAAGGCGTTATAAATTAGTCTTCTTTCTTCTGTCACTTAAAAAAAAAAAAAAGTTTTCCTAAAAGAACTTTTATTAAAAAAAAAAAAGATTTCTTTTAAAAAAGAGAACATTACACACTTATTTTTTTAACTTAATGTAAATGAGTTCTATTCAATATTCGAATGAATATAAAATAATATTCTGTTTATGAATATAAAAGAATATTTCAATTTTTTTTTCAATACCCATAAATTGTCACATTTAAAAAATGTTTCGTTATTTTAAAATATTTTATTTTAAATAAAATATGTAAAATAAAGTCTCTCCAGTGGATGAGAGATTTAAAATAATTAAAAACAATTGCAGACCTAATGGTCCATTATATACTTTCTTTCTTTCTTTCTTTTTTTTTTTTTTTTTTTTTGTGGCACGCATGTGAGTTTGTCGGTCGACTAACTCACCTTTAAATGAAAAAGGGCATCCCAGATGGGATTTCCAACAAAAGGGCATCGTCGAAACCATCTACGCAGTACATATAAAACAAAAATAGTGTCTGTCCGCTCAGTTTAACGAAGCCAAATGGACAATAGCAGATTATCTATCCATAGTGTATTTATGCAAGATTTCTGCATTCTATAGTATAAATCCGTCTACTTAGAATTATGGCTGTTTTATGTATTAATTATTATACTAAAAGTTTTGTTAATTCTTGTGTAAAAATGTATATATCTGAAATCAACCAAAGAAAAACGTGTCAAACCGATTCAAAAGTAACCATTTTAATATAAATTATATTTAACTTTATTTGATGAATTTATAAGACTCCATGAAACGTTGCTGTACATTAATCACAATGATCCAATATTCTGAGACAAAATATGGAAAATTAAAATTGTTGTGACTCGCAAATTACAGTATATAGATGCCTACAGTTCCAGAAATAACTGCCTATTGTTGAAAAAAGAATTTAGAGTCCACAAAAGAAATATTTTCAATATGGAGTTGTTTAACTAATATTATAATTTTTATAAAAAAATAATTAACTTAAAAAAGATAATTTTATTAAGTCAAAAATATCAATTAATACAAGGTAAAATTAAAAACAAAAGTAGTAAACCATAACACCAACTTTTAAATTATATATATTAATTATAGTTGGTGAGTACCTGTAAATTTGATTGTTATTATTTTTTTTAAAATCTTTATTATATATATATTATATTATATATTATATTATATTATATTCAAGCCGAAGTCTGTGCTAGTAATTCACCTTTATCTTTAATTTCTCGGAAATATTGCTTTAGTTAGTTAGGTAAACATCTCCAGTGAATTACTGACGGCTGACTTCAGCTATATTCTCTGTTGATCTAATACACTTCAGTCGCTACCGAACCAATTTCCCCACACCCGCCTTCTCCGTAAACCCGCTGACTCAACACCTCATCCATTCCCTCACTACATAACAGCTGTCAACTCTTTGTAGCGTTACATCGCGTGTTGAATATTCCTGACAATCGGTATTTGTTTCAAAAGATCTTTATTGTTGGAAGCTGCCTGTTGGAAGCCTCTCCAGGAATCTATTAATGACTTCAATCAACACGACATCTGTTGGCGGATTAAAAAATCACTTCTTGTATATAATAAAAGCAAAATTGGCTACATAAAAGTAAAAGGAAATTTATTTGGGGAAATACGAGACAATGAAAGTTCGTTGTAATATTTTTCTATAGAAAGACCACGTTTTTTTTTTTTTTTCCCTGTAAATATCCTTTTTCTAAATAAGTATAGAAAATTTTAACTTGGAGCTTTGACTTACGTTTTGTTATCATTTGTAACATACCATTGCAGATCTCTCCGTCTTACTTTGCATTTTTTTAAAAATTTTTTTAAAAAGGTTATAAAAGTAAGTAAAGATCACTTCAAAATATCAAATTTCATTCAATTTTGTAATCCAGACCTGACTTTTTTAACATTTTGTTTTAACAAAGAGTATTATTTAGATTAAAAATGAGATATAGTTCAAAATTTTAGCAAACATCGGAAATACTAAATTTCAGTAAAATTAGTCAAGCCAAAGGAGAGTTATTGTTTTGTGTAATTTTAAAATATTTTGGTTCTGAGTATGATTTGGATTAAAAACTGAGGTGGTTCGACAAATCCTTGTATCGATTCAATGCCAAATTTCCACCTGCAAGTATGAGTTCGTACTAAAAAATTAATCGAAATTTATGAATTGCAAAGTCATCTCTCACATGTAAACATGATTGAAAAATTATTTAAGTGTAAAATATTGTGTAAATATTTTAATAAACTCAGAGTTCCCTGTGACAATTCATTCTTTTTATAGAAATGGCTGTTCATATCTGCTCTTTTTTTTGCCATTCTCTCTCTCTCTCTCTCTTTTGGGACTCACTTTCATTTCTGGTAGTGTTACCAATTTTGTCGATGTGGAATATATTAGTTGTCAGCAAACCTTCAACATTATCATTTTTAAAAAATCAAATTACAGACTTTAGCAAATAATAGGTATTGCCTTTCTATTTTAAGAACAATATTAAAATAATGAATAAAGCATGATTTTATTGAAACCAGGAAATCAATGCATTATATAACGAAACTATAATTATCAGTGTCTTTCATTTTCTTTTTTTTTTATTGCTTCGCATTTTTTCGCCTTCTAGAATCATCACCTCGCTAATTACGTAATGATCTTCGAAAACGATTTTTTTACACGAGATGTTATGCGCCTTCGTCGCGCAGTCGACAGCGACGATGTCTTTCTGAAACGATCTGGGTTCGAATCCCGTATAAAACAACGGAATGTTTATAAGCACTCTTCAAATGATAGAAATATCCGGTTTCATGCGAAACTTGAAGGGGTTGATCTCCTAGAAAACAGACAAACCGGTGGGAGAACACACACACACACACACACACACACCGAAAAGCGTCCGAATATGATCATATCATATTAACTGCCCAATCTAACAAACATTAAAATCTACGAAAGCGTTGCTCGGATTTAACAGACCTGGACTTAATATGGAACAGAATGCCGCATGAATCCTAACAGAAATAAGTGAACGTGAACCATTAGAAACGAATCAAGGGAATATAGAATGAAACCCACACTATTGCGAGATAGAAATATTATAGACAGGAGTTAATGTAACATTTATGCAAGAATTTTGAAAAAGACCAAGATCTAGTATGGATATCATCAACGTATCAAAAAGAGTATTATTAATATTATTATTATTGTTGCTAAAGCGAATTCGAAAATCTCGCAAAAAAAAGACGTTAGTGATCCTCAATAAATATCAGAGTGAAAGATGAATTATATTATCTGGTGTGTGATCGTCTGTCCGCTTTTTAGAGAATTAAATGTCTCTATGTTTCTTTCTAGAACAGAATTTCTAGATTATATAGAATAAGAAATAAAAATATAAAAAATAATAATTCTAAACCAACTACGGTATACTAAAGTACTATAGGTTTACAACCTTGCATGGATGGGAGTCACAAAAATAAAACACTAGCTTCATAATTTATTTATTTTATTATTTTTTTAAGATAAAAGATTTACTTGCTTCTGTCATAATTCTAATTAAACGAGACCAAACCAAATATGAAACAGTTAGATTTAAAATTCACTTATTCTACAGATGAATTATAAAATCGATAAACATGTTGCATAATTATATACAGTATGTTGATTACATATATT
This sequence comes from Typopeltis vanoorti, assembly GCF_054136105.1. NCBI lineage: Eukaryota > Metazoa > Arthropoda > Arachnida > Uropygi > Thelyphonidae > Typopeltis > Typopeltis vanoorti. The sequence continues at coordinate 15,937,572 of NC_143562.1, read as the reverse complement.
TAAACAAATGTCATGTAGCAACGGTTTTGGGGTAAAAAAATAAAGTAGAAGAGATCTTTATGTTGAAAAGCATGATTAGACAACGTAGACTTTGCCAAGTTATAATAATGAAAATCTAAAAATTAGGATTAAGAGAAAGCCCAGAGTAAATTCGCACTTGGAATTTTGAATAAATGATAAATTAAGGTGATAATTTAAAAAAATTAATTAAAAATAATGTCAACAATTATTTTTTAAATTAATTAATATAAAATATAGCAAAATACAAGAAAATGTTCAATTGATAGCTCTTTTAAAAGTTACACTAAATTAAAAAAAATCATATTTCAATTATGAATAAAATGCAATGAAGTGAATATAGGTTATAATTATCGTCCAATCAGTCTTATCTCTAATATGGGTAAGGTTGCAGAGAAGGTCATCCTCTCACGCCTCCAAACCTCAGCAAATGACCTAAACATCCTCCCTAAAGAACAGTTTGGTTTTCGGCAACACCATAGTACTACTCAGCAAATCCACATTACTACTCAACACATCCCTAGACCTATCCAAAGCATTTGACAAAATCTGGCATTTTGGTCTCCTGCACAAACTTATCTCAGCCGGTACATCACTAAAAATGGGTCATCTAATCCATTCATATCCAGAATAGATCAATGCAAGTGAAAATCAACGGTTCTACATCGACCCAGCGCCATATCTTTGCTGGAGTACCGCAGGGATCTCTACTGGCTCCATTGCTGTTTTCTGTATACATGTCAGACATCCTGCACAATCCGACGACTTCCAGTTTGGCCCTGTATGCGGACGATACGGCAATACTGACCAGATCTCTCAGACCCCATTTCATTACCAGAAAGCTTCAAGAAAACATTCTAAAGCTGGAGGGTTGGTTCTCCAAGTGGAGACTAGAAGTCAACCTTCTGAAAAGCTCAGCCGTTCTTTTCTCAAAAAAGGCCAATGTCTCCTGCAGGAGATGTGTTACTATTCATTACTAACATTTCCTGGCAGACAGAAACAAATTACCTGGGTGTAATTCTCGACAAAAAGCTAACTTTAAACCAACACATCAAGACTGCGTGCGCAAAGGCATATGAAGCCATCGCTCAGATCTATTCGCTAATTAATAGAAATAGCAAGCTCAGCAACAGAATCAGATTGCAACTATACCAGATGACGATTCGTCTTATCATCACCTACGCCTCCCTTGCCTGGAGCCACACCTCTAATGCTAACATTATCAAAATACAGCGAGTGCAGAACAAGTGCTTGAGAATGATTCTGAACGCCCCGTGGTATGTTAGAAACAATCAACTCCACAGAAACACAAATATTCCCTATATTTTCTCTTTCCTACAATCCTTATCATCGAAGTTTTTCTTCAAGACATCCACACATCCCAACGATTTGGTTCAGCAAGCTGCAGCATACGATCCAACGGACATATTCAAATATAGAAGACCAAAAGCTATATTAGCCTCCTATAGCGATGTATAATCTCCATGCCCATTCAGGGCGAGCAAATTGCTCATAAATGTTACCCTCACTGTAACCACAACAGATAGTGGGGAATATGAAAAGCATCTTGCTTCACCCCTAAAACATAAATGTCAATTGTCAAATATAGGTTATTTTTGTAGGGTGATTTTAATGCACTCAAAGCTGCAGCGTAGAATTCTTTGCTTTTAATTTTAATATAATCAATGGAACAGCATAGCCTATTTCAGCTTACCAAAATGCACTTTAATTATAATTTATCTTCCTATTTTGGAAGGTTAATCTCTTAACTAATTTTCATGTGGAACAAACGTGTTTTTTAAAAAAAAAAATTACAAAAGCTTGTCGTTGCGCAATGTTTATAAAAACGGGAATTTAAAAGTGGTTTAGTTTATAAGAAAGAAACAGAGTGCCTGTTTAATGAGACCAATTTAGTGTCCAAAGATCACCAACCTAAACGAGCCTTAAAAAAACAACAACTGAAGTTTGATCAAAAAACAGATACAGCAAAGCAGATAGAATTACATGTAGTTTGATAAATGCCACCCTCCAATCAGTAAACAGAACTTGGATACTGGTGAAGATTAGAAATACCCAAAAGTTCCCATCTTAACATCAAGCCCCCCCCCCCCCAAAAAAAAAAAAAAACCATCTTCAGAAACATGGAACTGTTTTTGCAGATCTTAATTCATTTCAATTACCCGCTTGACAAACTGCATTGACACAAGACAAAAGACTCGTTTTTTTTTTTTTTTGGTCAACTGAAGTAGCACTCAAATGGAAAAAAAAAAAAAAAAAACGTTGGGGGAGGTAAAAGGGGTGAAAGAGTACAAAACAATTTTTTTTCCTAGTGTTTTTGCCTCTCTCTAGTGATTTACTTGTTCAAATAGAGGGCTAGAAGGAAGAAAACAAATGACTGATAGGTTTCTATGCGAGAGGGAATGTATCCATTAGTGTGTTAATAACAAAGGAGAGGCTAACCCATTCGCTTCTGCCAAAACAAGATAAATGTTGGAGAGGAAGAGGGTGGAAGGAAAGCTTAAAAAAAAACACTCGGGAAGATTGATGGAAAGGATAAACAAGCAAATTAGATTGACTAGAAGCGAACATAAAAGGCCAAGAACTATTTTGCTTAACTACTACTAAAGTTCAATATTCTAGTAGTGTAAAAGCCGTTGATCTTAAGCCTAAGATCCAATCCTTAGCTTTGTTTATTGTCTTCCGTACCTTGCATTATGTAACGAATACAGGCAACTGTAGTCAAGTAAGAACATTATGCTGCAGAAGCCCATTTTATTCATTTATTGCAAAAACATTAATGTAATTGGTCCCCAGAGTCCTCTAACAGACTGGTAAGGCGGTCCTTTTTTTCTTAAGTTTTATCACGCGCATTGATCATAATGAGACACCTGGATAAAACTGGATGATCAGGAAACGGTTAATAAGATTTTGATGTTTTTAGATATTACAAAACGAAAAAAAAGCCCATTTATTAAAAAATACATCTTTCAAGTTGATTACGTTTCTCGTTAATGCATATCGCATTCAAGACTGGCATACTTTCAGAATCCAGTGTAATCTAATGTATATTTATAAAGTAAACTGAAGATTCGGTTTGAAATTTTTACGGAAACGTCATGCTCATATACTAGGGTGAAATAAGTATTAGGATTCCGTTTCTTTAGAATGAACATTACTGATATGTACGATCCAGAAATCGCAGGGGGGGACTATACCGCTATATAAGGCTAACAAATATAGTCAACTGTACATGTAGGCTAACAGATACTGTCGCTTCATCTCTATAATGTCGGTTGCACTCGAAAAGACCTTCCTGAGATTTTGAAAGTCCTCATAGGAGGCCATATCAGAAGCATATTCATTCATGACTCTGGCAAAAGACTGCTTGATCCAAACGTATCTAAAGGTGATACTGTTAGTTGCTGAGTGAGAATGCCTCTTCAGCCAAGAAAAGGAGGAAAGCCCAGGAAGCTAACACCAATAGACCAAAAGGAATTCGAAAGGCTGGTATTGAATCTTGGCAGTCTAATGTAAAAATGATCAACCAGGAGTCTAGGGATTCAAATTAGTAGGCGGAACTTATGTAACCCAGATATCACCTATGACAATTGTTCTAACACTTTACGGACCATTTAAGTACAATGTGAGTTGGAAATCCATGATAAGGAGCTACGGATTACCATATGTAATTTTCTGATCGGATGGACAAGGAGAGATGTGGTGGATGCCAGAAGAATTGCTTATGTTTTTCATGAATCAACCAAACTGTGAATTTTAGTAGCAAAGATATTTAGTTTAAAGATATTTTCTCCTCATTCATCTTTCCATATTACAACGTTTGGTTGTGTGCCAGAAAAGATGAATAGCAACGAATATCTAACACCTCTAGGTAATCCTTTCTATTGTAACAGTTTTATGGAACGGACCTAATTATGTGATACTACAGGTATATTGCGACATGGTTTCAGGAAAATGTTGTTTGGCGATAAACTCCGGGATAGGCCTAAATATATTCCACTTAAATATACTGGAGCTCTTCTATGGTGCAATTGCAAAACCCCCCGTAACATGGACAAATGAAAAAAATTATCAAACAACGCATCAAGAGCATGACATAAGAAACACGGAATGACACGAATGAGGTCACAGCACTTTCAACATGTGTTGTCCTTCATCAACCCACATGATGACTTACCAGAAAGACACTAAGCTCTTTGAAACGAATGTCATATCCTATACACCTGCAACTGCAAGTTAGAAAGAAAAAAACTGGGACTCTAAGGATGTATGTTTGGCCCTGTACACTTTGTCCGACTGCTTTGAAGCGATGATCCATCTATTACGCAAACAGAAGTGCGCATGTACGAGGGTGGTCTGAAAAGTGCTCAGCCTCGACCACAGATGGCAACACTATCGGGAAGATTTTTTTTTTTTTTTTTGAATTGTGCTAGGTTGCTAAATTTTTCCTAAGTTGGTGCATCTGTCATAAGCATCAATGTGAAATTGCAAGTCATTCCATTGAAATAGAACGACTTGCAATGCGCTGTCCGAAGCAAAAGTGTGTCTGTATCTCTTGAAATGGATAAAATTGAGTATCGTGAGGTTATAAAATTCTTTGTAAAAGAAGGCTTAACGCCAAAAGAAATCCAAACAGCAGTCAAAACAGTGGGACAGAAGCCGGTTGTTCAACGCCAAAGAAGACAAAGTCGGTTCTATCAGCAGGAAAGGTCATAGCATCGGCTTTTGGGGATGCTAAAGGCATTTTGTTTATTAATTATCTTGAAAAGGGAAAAACAATAACCGAGGAATATTTTTCCGATCTTTTAATCAGACTAGACGAAAAATTTCGGGAGAAAAGACCCGGTTTGGAGAAGAAAAAAAATCATCTTTCATCAGGACAATGCACCTGCCCACAAAAGTGTGGGCAGGTGCATTGTCCACACTTTCGTGGACACTGTCCACACTATGAATTGTTGGAACATCCACCCTATTCCTCAGATTTGGCTCCCTCTTACTTCTATCTCTTCCCAAAACTAAAATTTTCCCTCGCTAGTGAGTGTTTTTCTTCGAATCAAGAGGTGATTGCAGCTGAAGAGGAATATCTTGCAGATCTTACTGAGAACCACTATAGGGATGGGATAATGGCGCTGGAGCATCGCTGGAATAAATTAGATCTTAAGGGAGATTATGTTGAAAAATAAAAATAATTTTGAAATTATAAATTCGTTTTTTCATTGTTAGGCCGAAAACGTTTTAGACCACCCTGGTATACTGCACAACAGTATACATGCGCAACTATTTAGAATGATTTGAATATTACACAGCTTTAGTCATATAAACCGTTATCGACGTCAATATACTAGCAAATTTTACATTCTATCGTACATTGTAAATAGATTTCGAGTCATTCTAAATACAGTGCAATTATCGCGATGTCTCATGATAGTGTTTGTTTTATGGGTTAGAAGTTTTTAAAAATATTCTTATCCTAGCACAATTCAAAAATAACATTTATAACAAACAACAGAACGTATGAAAATTAACAATGGTCGTAAATCCTCTTATTCAAAGTAGGATTTTTCGTAATTCACCATTTAAAAGTGTCCCTTCATAACATTTATCCACGAATCACCGTTCGTCTCTCTCTCTCTCTCTCTCTAGCAATTAATTCATTCGCTGATTTCCGTAAACTTATAGAAGCTTAGTGAAAATTCTACCGATGAAAATACTTATGCCCATGGGCCCAAAAGAAAGAAATTACGAAGAAACCCTCAGCACCAGGAGTTAAGCCTGCGAACTCAACTGATTAAAAATAAAAAAAAAAAACCGAAGAATTTTAGGTGTTGATTCAATTTTAAGATAAAGAAACACATAATAGAAGATATTTATTACATTCAACTTTTGATTCTTTAATTTCAGCTGCGTTATTAAATTTCATTTACAATATAATGTCATGAAATACGTGCAACTTCGACTAATAACTTAAAAATATTCTTAATATCCTTATTATCTCAACACAAAAACGTATAAAATTAAAAACATCTAAAGGAACACAACAAGGATGACTTTAATCAAAGAGAATGTTGTGTGGAGATTCAAATGCTATGAATTTAAACTAAATATGAAGTTCATTCGCCCATCAAAGCTTCTCACCAAGCCAGTATATACACCGAAGTACCATTTATGGCTTAAGTTTCTTAAAGTTCGTCGGATATAAAAGCCTATGCATAATACTAGTAAATTCTTTGGCAATGGAAAAAGTCCAGTTTTATCTGCAAGCAGTTGTTTTAAAGAGGCTGCCATAAAAGCAGATATAAACCGACAGATAAAGAGATGGACACGCCGAGAAGATTATGATAGGAGCATTAAGAAGGCAATGGCACAATGAATTTGATAAGAATATATGATGGAGAGAACAAAACTGTATTAAGACTCGGTGACACCTAATTAAATGAATCCAGAGACATGTCATTCGCCATGCAGGACACTATCATATTAACAAATGTCCACAAAAGTGGAAAATTAAAACACACCCATTACAGACTGCGAGGCTATTCAGGTACGTTGTACACAATGGACCACACTTTTAATTATTTCTCCAAGACGACGGAGAATCCCTAATTGCATTCCATGTGAAAGAATAGAGAAACATGAAAGTCTAATTAAGAGAAATAAAGAGAGCATTCTGGACGAGGGCAAACTCAACCAAGCGGAACACAGAGATAAGATGCTTATCACCAAGATAACTACACACAGCATCATTATCTCGGCTAGAATCACTGCTTCCAAGTGATACCTTAAATGGGAACGATGGAAGAAAAGGCGATTTAATTTAGAAACTTCACTGTCTTAAATGGTTTGTTCGTGGAAGCAATATCGTCTTTCTTTAGCCAGTTTCTATCTTTTAAACCTATTCTTAGATTAATAAGACAGGCGAGCAGATGAAGATAAAAATTTGACATTGTTAACGGTTAATTGTGTAAATCGTACCTGCAGCTTATCGCGCATGTTTCAGTACGATGAGCCAAGGATGAATGAAATGTGATTTTAATGTACTTTTCAACTTGATGTTGCAGTTCTTCAAATCCGCACAACACGAACAGAATATTCATTTGAATAAATCAGATGTTGCAATAAGATCTGTCAAATAATATCAAATAGTATGCACTTGCCAGAATAACAATGTGAATCTTCAGCGGTTTAAGATAAACATCTTTGATCTTCTTCTTATTTTATCTGTTATCTAAATAAATTACTTCGAATAGTTATTTAAAATGCGAATCTGCAGACTATCTCATGATTACATAATACACGGAAGTCACTATAATCGATATATTAGAAAGATTCAGTACCATTCTTATCTGAATTAAAAATGCCAGATATTATAAAAATAATATTAAAGAAAATCATTAAATTCATATACAATTTTAATATGTAAATAATATTTTAAATTTCTCTAAATTTATTTTAGAAAAACCTAATTTTAAATTATATTTACGAGATTTTTAAATAAACCTTTTATTTATTAATATAGCTGGACTATATAAGAAGGAAGACTAAAGCTGTTGAATACCTGTCCGTGAAATGCGGTGATTGATTCATTCAATCCAATACCCTTGGAGGGTAATGGATGGCAATGCTGTAGCCAATGAAGTTCTAACTGAGGTTCGGCTATTGCTGTTACCCTCCTGCCATGATCAGAGCTTTAATTGCTCAGTAACACCTCATCCATACACTGTCCTGTACAGATAACCGGGAAGATGAAAAGCATTCTTGCTTCGCCCCTTTAAGCCAGTCCTTATTATAAGGACTGTTGTATACCTAGAAACACTATGGTTTTTCTCTAGTCAAGTTCTCGTTTCAAACTTATTCTTAGATTAATGAGACAGACAAGAGGAGATGAAGATAAAAATTCTACATAGTTGTATTGTAGAAATCATACAGGCAACTATCTCGTATGTTTCAGAGAAGTGAGCCCAGAATGAATGTTAAAATGCGATTTTAATGGACTTTTTATTTTTTAATGAACTGGATGTTGTAGTTCTTCACCTCAACATAATACACACAATATTTACTTGAATAAATCAGATGTTGGTATAAGATCTGGCAAATGATGTTAGTGTACACCTGCCAGAATAATCATCCAGAACTTCAGAAGTTTAAGATATATATCTTTAAAAACTCCTCATCAACAAAATTTATTTTATTCTTATCAAAATAAACCATTTCGAATAATTTATTTAAAACACGGATTTCTGCGAATTATTAAACATAATTGATTTTCAGACAAAATTTACTATTACCCAAATCCGTGAATGAAAATTATCACACATATAAGATTAAAGAATTCCATTAAATGAATATACAATTTTAAGAATAAACGAGTTCTTAAAAGTATTTTCGGAAAATATTTAAAAAAAATAAAATTTACATTAGTTTTACAAGATTTATAAATATACCTTTTATTTATTAATATAATTTATGTTGTATATTATGGAAGAATAGAGGGCGCTCGTATAGTTGAGTCGAGTATTCAACATGCGGCTTCTTAATCAGTCAATAGTAATATTTGTTTCTTCAAATTACATATAACGAATTTTTAGAAGTAGCTTTCATACAAATGCCACGTGTTTGAATCAAATCAAGTTTTTTAACGAAATTTACGGTAAATATAGTAAATTATATTGTGCTCTTTGATATTGGGACATAGTTATTAGATAAAAATGCAATTAAAATACATAATCAAAAATTCAAGTTCGAATTTTTGAAAAGTATTCTGCAGATCAAGAATACGATATAGGTACTCGCGGCAACAGAGCTTACGATATGTCGTTTGAAATGCTTGAAGCCAAGGCTACCAACAGAAATCTCAATTTTCCATTTTTGATGTTGTGTTTTATACAATATATGTTTGGCAATGATAATGGAATCATAATTCCTGGCTTAAATGTTAGAAATAAAATGGATATATGGCAACGGTTCCCAGTATTATTTATTTATTTATTTATTTTTTTACTTATTTATTTACACGTATGTAGTTATTATTTTTTGGCATAACGGGATCATAGTGAGGTGTAGGGGAAATCATAGTTCAAAATTGAAGCGTTTTTAATGAATAAATTGAAGTAAAAGTTAATACGGCATTGAGCACATAACTACATCATAGATTATTATTTATTTTATTTTATTTTTGTGTTTTCCAGAGGGAAAAAAAAAGGGGGGGGGAAGGGTTGAAGGTCGCATCACACCATTGGCAACTGTGAGTTCACGGCCCTGGTCTGTGTATGAGAAATGAAACATTTTTCCCTGTAGAGACATTGTACCGTCATTAGGAGAGTACAATCATTTAACGGACTTCAATTTCTTTTTTTTTCAATTTAGTAGAATAAAAAAAAAACTCGTTAAGAATTTCTTCAGTCTTGGATCATGAATAAGTCCTTCTAGTTTTCTTTCCCTAGATGCTACTGATAAAACACTGCGCTAGAGATAAAGATGAAGAATGAAAAATGGCCACAAGAGAATAGGTTGTGACAGTGGGTAAAGAAAAAGTATTTTTATATAAAGTTTTTCTTTCTGTTCTTCATTCTGAGAACTTCTGGCAGGAAAGTCCATTTACAGAAAATTTCTGAAAATACTCTTTCTAAAGTCGGCCTACTATGACCATTCACTTATGTCTTTCCTTTTCTCTCTCTCTCTCTCTCTCTCTCTCTCTCTCTCTCACACACACACACACATACACTTTCAATGGTTGATTCCTCTGTGGAGGAGACAATTTCTTTAGTAGCAATAGCATAATGGCCCACCCATTAATAACACTGTCAAGAACCCCATCTAAGGGACTTTTCCCAAACTTTCTGATGACGCAATCAATCATGAGATGACAGCCCTGAGAAGTACAAGGGCGATAAGCGACAAAGGATCCTGGTTCTTCCCTACCCGTTACAGACCAGGAGCTTCTGAAGACATCTTCTGTCGTCAATATGAGGGTCCCTAGAGGCACGAGATAAACCTGTCTCTAAGAAAGGAAATGGTCTTATCATGGAAACAGAAGTGGCTCACTAGAAAAATGTGCCAATCGAATGTATCTCTAAGCCCAGATATTAGTTTGGAGACCAAAGAGGATAACCTTGCTCCTTTAACGGCCCCTTCCATTTGTAAAGTGGTAGCTATTGCTAAAGATTAGGGCACACCAGGGGTGATAATGGTGGACAAATATCCTTCTTTCTTCAAAAGGATTTACATTTAGCCACAGACGATTTCTGCCTTTAGGGTTTTTATCATTTACTTTCGAAGATGTCTAATAACCGACAATGCCTCTAACGAAGTATATAAACAAAGAATGAAATGGTTGAACATGATCTGTTTATTTAGAGAAATGTATAATCTTTGCGGTAATTGGTATAATCAGGATGCATATGAAGTTCAGAGCTTCAAATATGGACGTACGTTACTCTTCTTAGAAAACAACACACACACACACACACAAACATTCTTATAAGATTCAACAGCCATTTTCACAAGTCCTTATTTCTCACTCTTTAAGGTGGCTCTGTTGAAGAGAAAGTTTTAAGAACATTGGCTTTGGGATGGCCTTTTCGTATCATGATGTTCACACAAAATGTTGGAAGGATCGTTTATCTGTTAGTATTACGGCTACACTCACTGAAAGTGAATAAAAGAGTTACGGTGATAAAGGGTGAAAATGATAGACTAAGTTAATTGCAATTTTTATCAAAGTTAACAGAAGTTTGGCATGTAATCACCTGTTCCTTATCTAACTTGACTCCTACCCACGAGAGGGTGTAAGCGCATAATACAAACACATTAATACCGCGAGTGATCTAAGGATTTTTTTCTATTTTTTTTTTCCTATTAATTTCTAATTTTGTATTTTTAATTATTTTTTACATAATCCGTAAACAATGCTCTAGAGAACAAACATCGAACTTTATCAAGCCAATTCAGGCCTTCAATAAGCGGGTTGTTTTCATACACACACAGCATTATATATATTTAATTATTATAACTATTTAATTTTGGTATACACTTCAACATAGCTTTATTAAATTTTGAGTTATTAATGCATTGTGCCTTATTTAACTTTTTTTAGACATAATATTTGTCCCCATTCAGAAAACAAGAACTCTAAAAATAGTTGAAGTTTTAATTCGAAAAATTTAATTTTAGTTGATTAATAGTGATGATTTTTTTTGTGTTTTTTTAATAAAGATTGTTTTAGTGAATGCAACAGGGTATTAGTATTTTTGACTGTCCACTCGAAGTATCTTAACGCACCACTGGGAAACAGTTTGAAAAATCAAACGAAATGATGCAGCTACAATACAACTTTGGTGGCATTGCGAATCGATGATGGTCTCAAAAAAATATTTACATGCCACATGTAAAGATTTTTTTTTTTCTGAAAAACCAATCATCTAGAACTAAGTTTATAACTACATCATTATAGAGAAGTCAATTTTGGTTTCCAGAAAAAAATTCATGTTCACTCACAAAACAAACATTAATGGAAAAAAAGATACACAAATGTAATAATAATAATTATTATTATTTTGAGTGTCTTTTTAGACTACAATTACACTGTAAATGTAGTGATAAAAAAAAAGAAGTAGCGAATAATTATTTAGGCAGGAAACAGCTGCTATTAGTGGGATAAAATCTTTTTCTTCAATAATAAGTAGTAAGAAGAACCCATTACAACAAGCTTCCAGTCGAGTTTGGAAAAACATAATGAAAATTATTCTCCTGCGGTTGATTTTAAATAGGGCTTTGATAATTTGAATATTTTGGTTTCTATTTCTTGTGATCGAGAATTTGTTTATTTCTGAATTAATAAGATCAAATCCTATGTAATAATATACTATTTTTTACTAAATAATTTAAGGAAATTACAACGTCAACTAGGATATACATTAAAATAAATTTTAATATACTTCAATATTTCGGCAACGTCACGTTGCCATTTTCAAGAAACTTAAGAACAAGACATGTGCACGCAGGCACAACAAACAGTAAGTGAGGAAGAAGCAGAAAGCTATTATCTCTCCTAAAGTCCTGATTGGTATTCTTGGGCGATTGGGTTGGAGGTCTTCTGATGTAGGTTTACCAAATTTAAGGCAGTCTCATGCAGCCAAATTTGTTGAGGTTTGGATTTTTTCTTAGGGCTGAGGCTGATTCCATGAAAAGCCTTTCGTATTTGAATTTACTACGGTGTATTATCGTGGCTTTTTTTCCACCGTATTCTATGGCGGGTATCCAGTGCATGGTTTGCAAGACCAGAGTGGCTGTATTGGTGAAACCGGATGTTGTCCTTGTGTTCTGAGATTCTGATATTGGCTGTCCTGCCTGTTTGGCCAAAGTAGGACAGCTTACAGCTGCAAAGGATCTGGTATACGCCAGCTAGGTCTAGGGGGGGGGGGAGGAGGGGTCTTTAGTAGAGCGGATAAGGGGTGCCAATTTTTTATACGGTCTGTAACAAGAAGTTAAGTCATGTTTTTTTAGGAATTTTGTAATTTTTTCCGAGGTGCCTCGGATATAGGGTATGGCGATGGATTTAGAGTAATCCTTGTTGGGATTGTTGAGGGGGAGGGGGGGGTTGTGCTTTACTGGTTTCAATATTTTTTGGATTTTTTGAGGGGGTAGCCATTGGCTGAGAAAGTGTTGAGAATGTGGTTTAGTTCTGTGGTTAGGGCATTGTCATTTGAACAGATAAGTTTAGCCCTGTTGTGTAGTGTCTCCTCCGTTAGAATATAACGTTACTGAAAATATAAATCACGCGGCTCATTCTATTTCAAATAGATGCATTCTACCTTGTATCAACGGTTTTTGCCATTGAATATGGTGTGTTATTTTCATATTGAAATACATGGACACTACACAACAGGGCTAAACTTATCTGTTCAAACGACAATGCCCTAGCCACAGAACTAAACCGCATTCTCAACACTTTCTCAGCCAATGGCTACCCCCCAAAAAATAAAAAAAATATTGAAACTAGTAAACCACAACCCCCCCCCCTCAAAACAAGGATTACTCTAAATCCATCACCATACCCTATATCCGAGGCATCTCGGAAAAAATTACAAAAATCCTAAAAAATATGACTTAACTTCTTGTTACAGACCGTATAAAAAATTGGCACCCCTTATCCGCTCTACTAAAGACCCCCTCCCCCCCCCACACACCCTAGACCTACCTGGTGTATACCAGGTCCCTTGCAGTTGTAAGTTGTCCTACTTTGGCCAAACAGGCAGGACAGCAAATATCAGAATTTCAGAACACAAGGACTACATCCGGTTTCACCAATACAGCCACTCTGGTCTTGCAGACCATGCACTGGATACCCGCCATAGAATACGGTGGAAGAAAGCCACGATAATACACCGTAGTAAATACAGATATGAAAGGCTTTTCATGGAATCAGTTTCAGCCCTAAGAAACAATCCAAACCTCAACAAATTTGGCTGCATGACACTGCCTCAAATTGCGAAACCTACATCAGAAGACCTTCAGCCCAATCGCCCAAGAATACCAACATTGCCCGCTACACCATCAGGACTTTAGGAGAGATAATAGCTTTCTGCTTCTTCCTCACTTACTGTTTGTTGCGCCTGCGTGCACGTGTCTTGTTCTTAAGTTTCTTGAAAATGGCAACGTGACGTTGCTGAAATATTGAAGTATATTAAACTTTATTTTAATGTATATCCTAGTTGACGTTGTAATTTCCTTAAATTATTTAGTAAAAAATGCATAACCAACGTCCAAGCCTTTCCACGAGAATTAATATACTATTTTATTATATCATTGAAATAGTATAGAAAAAAAAAAGTCTAATAAATAACAAAATGTCTTTTGTCTGTTTTTCTTTGAAAGAATCCGGAAAATATGAGTTAAAATTATAGTAATACTGTTGAGATTGCAGATTGTATTTAAATTAAATCCATATGATACGTGAAATTAATTTCAGAAAAGTCTTGGTACTAATTCCCCCCCCCCTTTTTTTTTTGAAGGTACGCATTATATTTCACATAATATATTAAAAATTCGTACTAATGCAGTATCAATACAATAAGTATTTTCGTTTCTTGCCACAATTACGTCATACCCCACTTATCAAATTACTCGGTATTTTTTGAACAGTGACATCTAGCGGCAAAACTTTCCTCACGATATAATGAAATTAAAATCAATCACCGATTGTATAAAATAATCAATAAAAGTGATTATATTTGATCTCCAGTTTTATAAAGAAAATGGTTTTAATATTTTTACAGTAATCTTAATATTCGTCCACCTAAGAACAATAAAAAAAAATCAGACCACATAAATTTTTGCCTTTCCTTCGTTATTTTCGTTGAAATGTTTACGTTCCCATAATGTTTAATATTTTAAGCTGTTTCTTTAAGTACTCAAAGTCGATTATTTAAAACTGTTTAAATTTATCACTAAAGCATAGCCTTCTACACTCCATCATATAAAGATGCTAATGAATGTTTTTTATTTTATTTTTTTTCTTTCAGATTTTAAACGACTGAAATTACTTATCAAAATGCCGTAGCTTAAAACTAATGGTGGAATCAATCACGTTCAGGATTGATTCTTCCATTATTTTATGTTAATGGCCGAATCAATCATTATTTTTAAGAAAATTCCAACTGAAAAATTCTCGTTTTTTTTATTTATTTATTTTTTTATATTGAATTACTCCACTGGCTGCTTTTCAACAGGGAAATATGAATGTGCTTCCCATCTTTCTCCAGTGATCTATAAAATGGTTAAGGAAAGAATAGCAGTTTTTTTTTTTTTTTTTAGTTTTTTTTTTTAAAGTTCTGATTCATCCATTTTAACAGAATCATAATTATTTTCGAAGCAATGATTCAAATTCAGTTGTTGATATATATATATATATATATATATATATATATAGAGAGAGAGAGAGAGAGAGAGAGAGAGAGAGAGAGAGAGAGAGAGAAAGTTTTTTAACTTGGGTATATTATGTATTCAAGATACCAAGTAATTTTATATAAACTTGGTTTTTATCCTATTTCCCAAGAAAGCAAACAGACAAGAAAGTCAAGTTTGCGCCTGCAAGTAGTGCAAGTCCAAGGCAACTCATGGTAAAGCTCTGATCACTTTTCTTAGTATTTTCCCCTTAATGTAAAACACATCCTGATATTATTGTACCATAAACAATAATATCAGGTCGATTTCGGCCCATTTTACAGCTTCTAAACGATGTAGAACCATGTTTACAAAAAAGGAAAGAGGCATCAATTCACTTATGCGATTTTAGTTGTCTATAGTTTCGTAATTTCTTTTTAGTAATTGCTTTTTCTGGTTGTTTTATGGTACTGCTATTTAATAGAGATAGTCATTTAACCATTCAGCCTTCTTATAAAGAATAGTAGCAGATTGATATGATTCTAGACAAAAATTTAGCACTTATGTTTTTTTACTGTCATCTTTATGTATTAAGATGTCTAGACAAAAAGCAAATAAACGATACTTAAATAGACGCACAAACAAATGATATTACCAATGAATTGCTTATTGTAAAAATAAAAGAAAGAAAATGAAGCAATGATTAAGAATATTTAGTTTCAAACGCGTTGACGTAACTCCAATTTTCGCCACTAGGTGTGCATGCTGTCATCATCACTACGATGACTAATCAGATGATTGGCTCGGTTTGGTTAAAATCACAGTGAAAGCAACTAAGAATATACGGACAGTGAATTATGTTTGCTAATTGCATGCAGTCTCTATCTCATAAAATGAAAAGATTCTGAGAGGAAATAGGAAAAAAAAAACTATGGTCATATGAGGCCAGCTAACTCATCTTCATTTTACTTTTATGCATTCATATAAAGTTTCCAGGCAAGACTCCAACTCAGGTTGTTCCAATTGATGGGCAAATGTCGCACCATCCTCGCGATTTATGCCTTAAATATGTCTCTAGAGTGAAAAAAGTATGTTATATTTTTTATTTGTTTTTTTTTATGTGTTATTAAATATTTATATAACCAGGAGGGGAAAACTTAATCTTTTACATTCGCAGAAAGAGGGGGAAGGGAATCCAAAAACTTCTTCTTTTTTTTTCTAATATACCTTCATAATTTATTTCGATAACAAATTAGTATAAGAGATTAAAAATTTAGTAACTTGTTTTTGTAATCAATTAGTTACTGATTAATTTTTCGCCTTGTATTTAAAGATATACATAAGATTTATTTCAGTGTAGAATAAAAATGAAATCAAACTTGTGTTATATTTACATAAATATATAAATAATAACAAAAGATAAATATATTCTTAGTAAGATAAACAAGCGAAAGGATGCGCGACTTTAATTCTTAATCTTAAAATAATGTATTACTGATCATCACAGTTTTATGCATAAGTAATTGTCATAGCTAATCAAAAATCAATTAAATGAATTAAATTTCATTGCATTTAATATTTTCATTGTGATTTTAACTAAATGCGCGAAACCTTTCTAAATATTAAAGAAAAATTTAATTTAAGAAATGTACACCTTTGCTATTTACTAAATAAGCAATTATATTAGTTGCTTAAAAAACCCACAGAATTCTGAGAAATCTGATATCATGTAAAGTAATGAACCATATTTTACGTCCATTTATTGCAGTGACTAATGCTGTGACAACTTCGCTTTGAATTATGGGATAAATTCAGAGTGCAGTGAAAGTAAACTGTGAAATATGATCACAACTAAAAGCAAGTGAAAAGTGCAATTCAGAATCAAGTTCTTCAGCGAGTCATTGCTCGAAGAAATTTATGAAAACGCATAGGGACAAAAAAGATATTAAACCACGTACATAAATTCCATGAACAGACTGTATGAGTAACAATTCTAGGAGAGTAGTAGCTGTTGAATTTGTGACCGGAAAACATTTCGAGAAAGGACACAAGGAATGAAAAGACTTCAGGGGACCTACAAAGGGAATAAAGGAGTCTTAAAATGCGAAAGATCCCTAAAATGACTTTTTTCTTTTTCTTTTTTTAAACAAAAGCACGAACATTCAGACAACATAAAATCCTTTATGATCACAATTGAAAGGTCATATTGACAAGGTAAGGAGATTTTATTGAGAAAAGACAGTTCCAGAGTTGCTTTTAAGATTTCGAAATTTTCAAGTTTTTTTTTTTTTTTCTCTCAAGCCCATCTGATGGAACTATCCACGGAAAATCTTGCGTCATTTTAAACTTGATCGATACAACAACGAAGTTTGAATTTCTCAAGAGTAGTTTTGAAGAAAACTTTCTCTTTTTCAATATTTTAAGTAAAATAAGAAACCAGAGCGCTTATTTTCGTAAATATATTGTTGTGAGCATTGACATTTATTAAATATCAAGACAATAACCTCATACGAACTAATTAATTTATAGTTAAATAACATAAAACTGATCTCTAATAATAATAATAATAATAATAATAATAATAATAATAATAATAATAAATAAATTTATCTTATCGTAATTACCGGATATTATTCACACCAGATCGAAATGGCTTACGTTCTGAACAAGGTTTATTTATTTATTTTTTATTTTATTTATTTTTTAAGCATCAATAGATGCTGGTTATAAATGAAGCTAGTAATCTACTCTTCGTAGATAGTCATAAATTATAAAGATTTCGTAACTCAGAATAATAAACGGGAGAAAATGGAAGTTTGAAACTGAAGGCACGAAGAGTAGACTGGCTACATCCAATCATGTTATACAATATGGGGAAATTGTTCCAAAACAAAGATGAATGGAATGAAAGTAAGTTCGTTCGGAATGTTTGTAGTTTGACAGTGTATGGGTGTCACTGGGCTGCTCTATTTCTTACACGTTTAGAAGAAAATGGAAGATTGGTGGTGCGAGTTAACTTTGATAATGTCGGATTCTTGGAATTTAAAACTCAAAGAAGAAGAGGACTTCTTTGAATTTAGAAGATTACCTATTGGAGGTAAAATAAAGGAGTATATTGTTGAGGGTAGCCTGCATAAGCATTCAGATATCAATAAAATTACAAGCGAATTCACAATACGGTTTTGTTAAGGATAAATCCGGTTTATCACACTCAGTCATTTATTATAATACTGAGGATGCAGCAAATATCAGTTTCGACATCATATATTTGGATATGAATGAAACATTCGATACTATACGAGAGGGGTGGAGAGCTGGGAAGTTCTGATAAACACATAGAACAAAAATGATATTAGAGCAACTGATATGACCACAAAAAATATACAAGGATATAAGAACATAAGTTACCTTCATAAATCTGCTACTAGTATGTTCTTTCTTGTGGTTATATGAGTAACATTAATATCATTTTTTTTCTAGATGTTTATCAGGATTTTCCAGATTCCCCTTGTACTATACACTCGCCTTATTTGCAAAAATAGGGAAACACGAATCCATGCTGTATACCAATCATAGTTTTATTCACTGAATAAAATCGAATAGGAGAAACAGAAGTTATATCCTCTCTCTCTCTAAAGCACCTTGTCCCTATTTTTTTAGGCACTTTCTTCAATTTCCTGTTCAAGGAAAAACGAAATCACGTGATATGCACCTACTTTTTTTTTCTTTTTTTTTTAAAATCCGCTATTGTCTTTTCTTCCTTTATGGAGAATAGGCGTTTTAGTCCTATCTAACTTATGGAGACTAAGTAAGCAGTTCAGTCTTCACCGGCAGCCAGAGACAGCTAGCCCAAGACTATTGTTAATTTTAAGTGGCATCCAGTGAAGAAACATCAGACAAGTGCCGCCATCTCGTGATCCCTAACTATGACACAGTATATTATTGCCTGAAATATTGTGGGTTATATTGTCGATTTTCTTGAGTTTATGGGATGAAAAACCCGAGTTTCCAAGAAAAAAATTCGCTTGCCCTTGCCAGAGATCGACGAACTCGGAAACAGGTCGAAAAAAGGCTTTGAAAAAGTTCCTCTGGTCGGTGACTCGAATTGAACTTAGGTATTTCTTCGGGCGAACTAGCGCTGTGGATGCAAATGTCACTTCTATTGAGATACGCAGGCCACTATGCCTAGTTTTAATTTTGTAAACACTGATACATTATGTAAATCAATTTACTGAATGGGGGGGAGAGTTCACACTAGTGCGTACCAGTGATGCTTGAATTCAAATAACTTATTTTGAACAAGTATGAAATAAGTAGATATAGATAAAAGAACACGGCAATCTTAATGCTCATTGTTATCTAATAAATCATCTAGCTGCATCTTTACTAGTATTGTTGTCAAATAGAGAATAGCATCGAACTTGTAATGTTATTTCGTTAATGTTAATTCACTACAATTGTGCATGCGCACTTAGAGAACGGTTGGAAGGAACACTAGGTAGATAAATGATGATATTTTAAACTCCACTTTCTCTTCTTTGGTTTATTTGATGTAAATATTTAAAAAAAAATTTTGTTCAGCAAATTATGCGAAGTCTAATGATATATTTTTCCGCATATACTCCGAATGAAAGAATCCACAGAATTTTCGAAAAACAAAGCATCGTATTTTTCTGTATTGAAATTAACTCTCTCTCTCGAGTGGTTAGGGTATCTGCTCTCCAACCAACGTGTTTAGTATCTAGACCCGTAATTCCGGATTATGCAAATAAAAAACAAAAAGCAACCTTACCTCATCCACGTACAAATGAACTGTACGACCTTGTGTGGGTGGGAGTAACTTAATACACACACACACACAACTTCGTAGCAACTAAAAGCTATGAAGCCATCGATGTCTGTTAATTACGTATGTTCTCCGGTCTGTTCTTTGGTAAGAAAAACATGTGTTTGAAGCAGAAAAAAAAACTACTTTCTCTGTATAAAATTTAGCTTTCCCTGGATTTTAGACGAGAGTTAAAATCTACGTCTTTCCAAACAACGGACAGATGCCGTATTGTCCTCGCAACTCACTAAACAGTCACTCATACGGATGTTAGTCTCATAATTAAAAGTAGCTGTTCATAATCGGAAGATCTTATTTTTCTATTTCGAAATGTAGAGCAGGAGTATCAAACTAAATTGATACCGCGGGAAATTCGCTATAAAAGTGTATCTCAAGTGGGCTGCAAAAAATTTTAATTTTAAGGGAAGTGAAAGAATGAGTATAAATAAATTGGAAAAATTAATAACAAATATTTTATTTATTCTAAGTTATTACAAGACATATAAAATAATTGTATAAAATTTATGACAACTAAAAAAAATAAATAAAAATTTATTATATTTATATTACGGGAATAAAAGGCGTTAGCTAGATTTTTTTTATTAATATTTACAATAGATGGCATTTAAACGAAATTAAACCGAAATTAATTTTATTATTGTTTTGCGTTTGAGTTAGTGGGCGCACTCACACACACACACACACACATCTAACTGAAAACAATAGTTTTTAGTTAGATACTGTGTTTGCCGGTGTAACATATGGTAGCACCAGCAAAAAAAGGCACCTTGAGTCTAAACAGCATGGTTAATGTGGGAGGAGACATGTGATTCATTAGTTAGTGCCTTGTTTATCCCGGTTGTCTCTAATTGCACTAAAGAAATATGTTGCACATGTCGAGAAATATATTACACAGACACAAACGTCTCTATACTTTATTCAGTGGTACAATAAAACTACTTGTTTTTCTTACATCTGCAATAGAGTGGCAGTTGGGGGAGGGCATGTTGTTTACCGCAGGGAGCGAGTTATCGCCCCGACTTAAAAGTGGTTAAACTTTATTTTCGTGTGCGATGTACATGCAAAACTTTTAAATTTATTTTTTCGTAAAGTAAAATCAGGGGTGCAAGTGATACGCGAGGGCGAGTTATATTCGAGTAAATACGGTCTTTCCTTTTTTTATATAAAAAGCAACCATCTTTTTTTTTTAATCTTTCCTTGAGGCGTCGTGGGCCGCAAGAAATTGCTTTGGGGGCTGCATGTGGCCCGCGGGCCGCCAGTTTGACCCTGGTCTAGAGTAAGATGTACAAATCGGGCTTTACTTTTATCGCGGGCGTTATTTTATGATGCTTCGATGCTTCTTAAGCTGAACACGATTTACGACTTCAATCCTTTTATTATTATTAGTAGTATTGTAACTTCCTAAGTAGAACGTATCTTAAGGTCCTAGCTTGTCTTGATCCTATCGTTGTGACTGCACATTTCGTTTCATTGAGAGAAAGAGACTTGGCTATCTCACATGTTTCTGATCGATTGTGTCTGTTGGGGGGGGGGGGAGTTCTTTCTTTAGACCTATGCGCATGAGGAAGAAAGATGTGAAGTTCCTCATCTCGTCTTTCTCATTATCTTTCATCGTGTGAGGGACAGAGTAAGAAGAAGGATGGGGGAGGATTCGCTCTTGGGTTCGCTTTTTACAATCCTTACAATTATAAGTTAAATTAATTAAAATAAAATCTATATTTTAATCGTTTAATATTTTTCATGTGTGTTTTGTCCACGAAAGATTCTAATCCTATAATACATCAAAACCATGGAGGATAAATAATCTTTTTATAATTTTATTTATTTTTTGGTTTCTAACCCACAGCCTGTTGGATGGACAGCCGGTATGTCAGCCACATCTCCAGCCATGCCGGCAGATGATATTTTATGACGATATTAAATAAGATATTTTATTAAATATTTATACCTAAAATATTCACATCTTCACGTTATTGCATTTAGTTTACAATTTTTATTAGCACACTTTCTACATTATCTGGGGAGATTCAAAAGCGGGATCACTACCCCGAGCCCAGATGACCTGACACTGGTGTGGCATTCATTATTTTCCATAAGTTCACAATATAGGGCTTTTTTCTTTCTTTTTTTGTGAAAGTGGCAAAAATGTAGAAAATAAAAGTTTTCTATCATTTCAGGTGCGTTTCACAAAAAAGCTTATGAATATATGATTGTTGCTCTGTGAGCATTCTTACTCCTAGATACAAATCCGCAGGCGGACAAGTCCGAAGGGCAGCCGCAGACCATAGACTTTTTTTTTTTTTGTAGAAGAGTTTAAAAAATAAAACAAATGATTTTTCTTAATTTCTATAATAACAGGCACACCAGAAGTTTTCAAAAATAATTTAAAATTATTTCCTAGCGTCAGTGATACAAAATCGATTATGGATATTATCTCAAATGAACAAGATCATATACAGAAATCAAGCGTGTAGAACAAATTATAGTTCAATGAATAACGTGTATAATTTCATATGTACGTGTATAATTATATATATTTTATATTTTATTCTGAAAAGTAAATCATCATTATCATCATCATCATCATCATCATAACGCTAATTACGGGTATAGACCATATTGGTCTGTTCCGCTCTCATTATCCATCCAATATCCTTTTTGTTTTTTTTGTTTTTAGGTCTACCCTGCCTTTCCAATTGGCTTATATTTTAGTATTTGTTTAGGATGTCGAGTGTTGGCCATTCGGTTTACATGTTCAATCCATTTTTATTTATAATTGTTTAGTTTTTCTTCTATTGATTTTGTTTTTAGTTCTTTTAAAATGTCTTCGTTCCTTTTTTTGTCTAATAATGTGTATTTTGCAGTTCTCAAAAATCTCATTTAACTTGTTTTTATTCTTTGTTTATCTTGTTTGTTTATTGCCCAAATTTCACTGCCATATAATAATGTAGGCACTGCTAAAGTATGGTATATTTTCAAGCGAGAAAAGTAAGTCAACTTTTCAAATGTATGCATATTTTTTTTATTTGTAATAAATATAAAATTATTGCATGTTAGAAATATTACTTTTATTTCAGAGCATACTTTTCTAAAAAGATGGAATTTATTTTTTCATGGGAAATCTTGGAGAGCACAGGTTTTCCGTAAACTTAGTTTTACTTTACTGCTCTTGCTAATTTCTGCAAGTAATTCTGATCATATTTTAGTATTTACAGTTTTGACTGAAATTTATTTATCGAATTGTCTCAATTTTGATTTCAACAGCGTGGCATGAAGGAGGAGAAAATACCATGTATATCATTCATCGTCTAGTCCCTATAAGGACTGGTTTAAAGGGGCGAAGCAAGAATGCTTTTCATCTTCCCCGTAATCTGTAGAGGACAGTGTAGGGATAAGGTGTTATTGAGCTATTAAAGCTCTGATCATGGCAAGAGGATAACAGCAATAGCCGAGTCTCAGTTAGAACTTCATTGGCTACAGCATTGCCATCCAAGGGTATTAATCACCGCATCTCACGGTCGATTAATCTCTCTCCCTTAATTCCATTGATCGTCTAATAATATATAGTCCTTATAAGGACTGGCTTAAAGGGGCTAAGCAAGAATGCTTTTCATCTTCCCCGTTATCTGTAGAGGATAATGTAGTGATAAGGTGTTATTGAGCTATTTATTTAAAGCTCTGATCATGGCACGAGGGTAACAGCAATGTTCAAGCCTCAGTTAGAACTTCATTGGCTACAGCATTGTCATCCATTACCCTCCAAGGGTATTAAGCAACGCTAATAATATCCTTATTTTTATACATTTTTATTTATTATATGTTTGGAAATAATTTTTTGGTGTATAATACTTTTCTTAAAATAGAAAATAAATAAATTAATTTATGTTAATTATTTAATACTTACTATATAATAAGTTAATATTGCAATTAATTTATTAGTTAAATAGTTTCTATTATTTTATTATTTTACTATTAATTAGAAAGATACATTTTTTTGCTCTGGAAGAAATACTATAACTTCATATTTAATAGTACACCACAACTAGATCAACAGCGCATGTGCATCCAACCAACAAGCATCCAAACTGCTACTTGACTGCTTAGATAAATGTACGATGTACAAGTCATAATTTAACTTTTTTTTACTTATGAGATCCTTAGAAAGTAAATAACGATATAAATAAACAAAGTAATAATAATGTCTTATAGATTTTTTTTCTTTACTCTGTCTGTTTTCTTTAGCTCGTTGCTTATCAAGCAAATTATCTCTGAAACCATTTAATATTTATAAACAAAACTAGTAAAGTAAATTATAGGATTTTTGTTTTATCGAGAATATTATGATGGTGTGGTTTGCGTTATTATTATATTATATGTATGTATATATTAAGTACAAATTAGTACTAGTAATTATGAGCGGATTAAGCTTTTTTATTTATTTCGTTTAATGAAGTTCCCTTCGCTAACAACAACAAACGGAAAAGTCCACTATTGAAGAATACTGTTTAGAAAAAATATCTCATGCGAGAGATCATCTCTTAGTTATTGACCCAGTAAGCAATCTCAAAATAAGCAACCGATTTCTACTTATAGTACTAGAATGACTGAATCTCGAACGCATGCGTTGAAAATAAACACAATGGGAAATTCCAATGAACGACTTGAATAATATATGACCTGAAAACTTCTGCTGGAGGGAAGATAGATCAATAAAGAAATTTCGCAAGGAAGGATGACGCCATAAACCAGCAAGGGATTCGTTTGCTCACAAATATGCAGTCGTGGCTGAATTATACACGAAAAAAAGAAGTTGAGTCAGGGGAAAGATAAGTTGTCAACCTTAGTAGAAGTTAGGATTGCGTGCCAACACATGATCGGATGGGTATTAGAGGCAAATGAGATTTCCGAAGTTGTGTGCCACTTCTGATAAGTGCTATCGCCAAATGTTTTAGTAGCTATGTGTACAAGGCAATACACTCTCGTCCTCAGCGCCTCCTCACTAATTGCATAATATTCGCGTGTGTACGTCCGCTAACTCTAGTTTAACAGGCTTGATTTTTATTACTACACTACTAAGGGGAATATAAGTGGGGGAAGGAATCTTCATCGTCAAATTATTGTCATAAAATCTAGCATTAAAGAAGATTTCAGCAAATCAAATATGGTTTAGGAGCGAAGCGTCGTTGATCACGCTCTGCGCCCAATTTTCGCCCAAGCGAACATTAGATATTCAGTGCAAGCAGATGGCGCTCTTTCTCCATTCCACAATCCTAATTTTCCACAAGTAATTAGGGAGTAGTAGG
The DNA here is from genome assembly GCF_054136105.1 of Typopeltis vanoorti. Taxonomy (NCBI): domain Eukaryota; kingdom Metazoa; phylum Arthropoda; class Arachnida; order Uropygi; family Thelyphonidae; genus Typopeltis; species Typopeltis vanoorti. The sequence continues at coordinate 15,912,507 of NC_143562.1, read as the reverse complement.
GTCATTTTCGTAATATATTCCAAGTAAAAAAAAAAAAAATCGGCGAAACATCTGCTATTACTTTAGAATTTTCCTAATTTAAGAATTTTTTAAAATCTTTAATATCGGCTACGGAAGAACTTTATTTTTTTTTTCCCTTTCGTGTTTATCCGTATCTGCAAGAAGAAAATAAATAAAGCAGCCATTGACATAATTACTTGGGTAAAGTGCTTTTGTCACTTTCCCGACATACTTATCTCTCCCCAGGGAAATATTTCCTTGTTAGCAACAGTGCAGAAGTGAGACACTATTGGACAAATGAGGCCCCGGGGATTGGGAGACGGGCTGCGTTTTATTAGAAAGGTCGGCAAATGTCCATAAACATAGTGTACAAGCCAAAACATAAACCCAGCCAAAGAAGCTGATAAGTCGATAACATCTTTCGCCTGATGGCACGTTAAAGTAATTTGGTGTGGTTAACGGGCGCGCGCGCGCGCGTCCAAAGAAAGGCTTGCCTTAGTACTCATATTACTGATTCACTTGATGGCATTTGGTTTAGTACGAGATTTCTTCTGGTCTTCTTTAATTTCTCGCAACAGCACGTGAATGCCACAACTTTGTTAACATCTTTAACGATGTTCCGACGTAGATGGTATAAAATCATCTTATTTATTGATCATGAATTCTGCCAGGAGCTCAATTGTTCATCAGCTGTGAGCTGGTTTGTTTGAGAGTTAGGCCTAACGACGTCTTAACAAGTGAAGGTTTGTTGTGGGTAACAAAAGAAAGTTGTCGGTGTTGTTTATCCAGATATCGATGTTTTTTTTTTTTTGCTTTGATCATCTCATTTAAGCATGGAAAAGAATTCTATGGTAGGCTTAAAATGTTTAAATATATTATAGAAGGCGTCTGCATCTCAACTTTATATAATAAGCTAAGAACAAGAGTAAGAGAGGGTACACGCTATAGCATTAAGCAGAGAAAAAAATCCATAAAAAATTCTCATAGCAGATTCCAATGAAAGAAGTTGACAAAACTAAAGAAGGCTTCGTTTAATACATATTTCCAAGGGCACCTTTAAGATGCATAGAAAATGTATTTCATAAGGTAATTGGAAAGAGCGTGTGGGTGACTGCCGTACATACACATTCATGCAGAGAGAAAGAGATTATTATAAATCTTCCGCGTGGGCGTGCAGGCTTGTAATATATGCTTGACCCGTAAATTTACATATAAATGCACTTAATTTATCCTGAAATTGTACCTAATGAAAAAAAGAGGAAATGTGACAGCCCAAACTATATTATAACGCAAATGCTAGCAGGAAAATGTAGAGATACAAACAGCACTGAAATGCAAAGATGGTATGTGGCTTACGGCTGATGATGCGAGAATCCCGTCTCCTTAGCAACATATTTCTTATTAATGTTCACATTATTTTTGAGAAGAAAAAAAAACGACAGAAAAATATGTTTAACTTAAAAAAAATAATGAAAAAGTTTTTGCAGCATTGTCTCCTTATAAATTAGTACAACTGAGACCGAGTACAGATATTTAAATAGACATAATGTGAGAAAAACAGTATTTTTGAAACTGCGTAAAAGAATGCCGTATAACATCTGTGGATCCTGGGATTTTCGAGGATTGAAGAATCACAATTACATATACATCAGAATTATATTCCCTCGTAAACAATTCAAACATATTACATAAAAAAAGTTGACATTGAATACATAAAAAAGTTGATGAAGTTGAAATATGCAAATGTGTAAGATAAATTTGAAAACAAAAGTTATATATATTCTTTGAAAAGGACCATGTTTAGTACGAGATGTGGCTATTAAATAACGAGACTGGTTTACAATTTAATTGTTGTCCCCTTCAACATACTCCCCTCCTCTATCTATACACCGTTGCATACGAATTTTCCATTATTGAAAGCAGTGCTGCAAGTCATCGGGTGTTATCTGCTTAGCGCTGCCGTTTTCTCCTTAACCTCATCCGCTGACTGAAAATGGATGCCCTTCAATGCGGCTTTCAACTTGGGAAAAAGGTAAAAGTCGCATTGAGTTAAGCCTGGTGAGTAAGGTGGATGGTCCCACACTGGGATCTTCTTATCAGCCAGATATTGCTTTACAGACAGTGCACTGTGGGCTGGAGCGTTGTACTGATGGAGAATCCAAGCGTTGTTCTTCCACAGATCGGGTCTTTTCTTCCTCACTCGTTCTCTCAGCTTGGCCAGAACCTCAAGGTAATAATGTTGGTTAACTGTGTGGCCCTCTGGTACCCATTCAACCATTACCACGCCATTTTCAGTCAGTGGATGAGGTAAAGGAGAAAACGGCAGCGCTACTGAAGCAGATAACACCTGATGACTTGCAGCACTGCTTCCAACAGTGGAAAATTCGTATGCACCGGTGTGTAGATAGAGGAGGGGAGTATGTTGAAGGGGATAACAATTAAGTTGTACAACTGTAATAATAAGTCACATTTTTGCAACCAGTTTCGTTATTTAATAGCCACACCTCGTATATACCGTCCTAGCCTTTTGATTGCTGAAAAATGGATGTATCTATAAAATATGCATTTATTGCTCATAAAAGATAGCAATGGAAGTCATTTTGATTTATGTGGAACAATTGATTACATAGAATATGTTCTTTCACAAGAGAATTATAGTCGGATGTTAATTGGAGAAATCTTTATACATACTATTGGGTAGCAGCTAAACATTCCGAAGTCTATAGTTGATAGGCAGGCTGACTTAAATTTAGTATTGCATATAACGATGAGCTCAAGTTACTATCGGACCTAAAATACTGAATCACATGAGCCAAAAGTTCCTTGAGAATTCTAGCCACAAACAATCTCATGAATGTTTCCATACGCATAAAGGGTTGCATGCTATGAATATTCCAGGAAGAGGCAGAAACAAACTTTTGTTAACAACAGCGAATACAACACGCTGTTGATTGTATAGGACATGAACACAAAGAATCTGGACAGTGGAGTGCGTTTTCCCAACGATGAAGTTTGGAGGAAGTGACTGCGTAAAGATGTGGAGTTGCTTCGAATGATATGGATTTGGTCCAAAGCCATAGTGCACGGAATCACGACTGTTAGGTTATCACAATATAAGACATGCACACTGTGCGTGTTTTATAAGTGCAACTGATGATTTGAAGGAGTAATACAGCACAGTGCTTACAAACTTTTCAGAATTAGTAGTGGCAGAACAACTTGTTATTCATTTCTATTAATAATAACTTTATAGTTGTACTTATCCAGTGATTCGAGATGTATGAGCGCATTCATTGGATAAACAAAGGTTCTCGTCTTGATTATCTTCGGAACTCACCATGACATCATCTACCCCCCCCCCCAAATAAAAAAAAAGTGAAATTGCATACGCTACTTTTTTGATAACCCAATGCTTTTTTCTCTTGTAAAATCCTGTAAGAAACACATGTATTCAATGATAACACAAAATACAAATACCAACCAAACGTTGAAGTATAGAACCAAAAGGCTACAGTTTGAGAGAAACCTAAGCACTAAAAATACAGGCTCCTGGGTAGAGGCGGTGTCTTTAAAACAGTAAGCAAACCAAGGCAACTCCAATGCTGAAACACGACTGAAAATACAAATGCCTTTAAATAAATACTTTTATGTACATAGACATTTTTTCTTTACATAAATGTAACGCAAACTTTCGATCCAAGATATTTCTCCTGAAGAAACTCCGACAGAGCTCGAAACAGCTATAAACTTAAAATGCTAAGATGATTATATCATCGTTAGGTAGCACACCACCAAAACAACTCGTATAAATGGTAAGAGCTAGTTCCGTCGATAGTATTTTGTCTTTCAAAAATGTAAGAATACTATCCTTTATGGAAACTTTTGTTATGTAGCTCAAGTACTGACTTTTACCTTGGTTAAAAAAAAAAATTATTTACTTTTTTCCACTAAACGCTTATTGGGGAAAAAAACTAGTGGTTGCAATAACAAATAAAACTGATGAGAAAAATACGTAATAATGATCATTGATTCCCTCTTTTTTTATTATCTGCAGTATATCTTAAGTTGACAATGTACACTTTGTCGTCAGATGGAAATAGGTACTATCCTCTAAGATGCTTCACCAGTACGACACTATATGCACTAAATCATAGTAACCATTCTCGGATAAGAAATGATTTTCTGAAGCAAAACTGCATTTTTTATCGTTTTCTAGTATACCACATTTGAAGAAATAAAAAAACAATCCGAATCGTGCACGTGTGCCCAGTGTCTAATAAAAATGAAAATAAAAGATGGCGCTGTCGATTCAGATGTGTCTGAGAGAAAGGAAGAAAATTCGAAAGTGGTGCATTAGACGAGGGAAAAGGCATAAAATTTAGGGCACCTTCCGCTCTACGAGAGACTGCTAACCTACATCTTCATGCTAAACTAACGCTGGTAGAGACAAAGTGAGTCCGACGCAGTAACTTCCCCGCCCCCATCGTTACACAAAAACGGTTATCAATAAATCAATGTATAGATCTTCAACACGTGCGCACAGGATTGCTTTTTGTAGCCATTCTACTGTTGGCTACCACCACCACCTCTGTTAAGGGTACACTGGAAGGTTGCAAGACTACTCCTGCCTCTGGCGCCAGTTACAGAACGTCCGACCAACTGCTACTACGACTTGTCAAGAGACATTCCCCTTGAGGGTATATAACAGCAGAAGCATCCCCAGACAGTAAATTACCTTTTGTTTCTTCCCTTTTCACTAAGAAACTTCTACAAGAAGTTTCCTAATGAAATCCCCAAGATCTAACACTTTTACTTTTCAAACTTTTCTAGTATTACGTGAAAAACAATATTGGTATACGAAATCAAAGAGTTCTTTGCATTTTTACTGAGATTTCCTCGTCGATTGGTTATGTTCTTCGCATGCGCTCTTTGTTGGCAGTATCTTTCGAATTAGCTGTATTGGAATTGTCTATAAAATTCATTTGGATCAAATATTTAGTGAAATGCAATTTATTACATTTTCATTGAAATTGATTATATATATAATTCCAATTCCAATTCCAATTGTGCATGCATACGTTCACAGCCTTTGAATCTAAAGATCTCAATCAAACAAATAAGTATTTATTATTGAGAATCTATTCAGTACTAGGTAATTAAGGGACTAAATAACCTAAAGTAAAATTTAGGGAGTAAAAGAGGGCAAAAAGTAAAAACTGAACCTTTATTACAAAGAAATACAAGAGAAAGAGACTTCGTATTGACAAGATTCTCATGACAGAACTACCTGAGGGTCTGTATTTCATGGAGCATAGAGAAAGAAAGAAAGAGCAATAATGGATGAATTAACGAATACAATAAGATGAGGTAAAGTAAAAGAAGATACGCATGAGTAGTTACATTAGTGCTTTTAGATGGAATAGGCAGTTATGAGTAACTGAACCACTATAGTTCTTAGAGGAGTAATACTTTTTTTTTTCCTTTGTCGGATAAAGAAAACCAAAATGCATTTTTCATGTTCTAAGATATTGTTCCCGAGCATAATCATTTACACACAAAAAAAGTATAAAAATCATTTCTGCAGTATAGCTTGAAAGATTTGAATAGAATTTTTGAAGTCATTTTGAAGTACATGCACTTGTGTTCTTTATGACAAATGCTATCTCTAATATTTAACTATTCTATTTTCACCGCATTTGATTGATTTCATAACTTACAAAAATCAATATAAATGACATACATTTTATACAACAAATATACACCAATATTCATTTAAATTTAAATAAAGTCCTTATAAGGACTGGCTTAAAGGGGCGAAGCAACAATAAGGACTGGTTTAAAAGGGGCGAAGCAAGAATGCTTTTCATCTTCCCCGTTATGTCTAGAGGACAGTGTAGGGATAAGGTGTTATTGAGCTATTAAAGCTCTGATCATGGCAGGAGGATAGCAGCAACAGCCGAGCCTCAGTTAACTTCATTGGCTACAGCATTGCACTCCATTACCCTTCAAGGGTATTGGATTGAATGAATCAATCCACATACCTCCTCTCATCGTAAATGTATATTCTTAAAAGAACTGGGCGATGGACTGAGTCCTTGACTCTTCATCCCGTCATCTGAATGAAGTAAATCTGTGTGGATGGGGTGTTATTGATCTAAAAAGCTCTAGTCACGGTTGGGTAACGGCAATAGCCGGGCCTCAGTTAAAACTTCATTGGCTACAGCATTGCCATTTGTTACCCTGGAAGTCCTAAAAAGGACTTAAATAATATAATATCTCTTCATGAATCTCCCCTTAAATTTATATAACTAACGCCATCTCTAATATTTCGCCTTGATTATTTATAATGATAGGTGCCTATACTAAAACTAAGTGTATATTGTAATTTTTTAAGTATACGTAAAGAAACTTCTAATTTTTAAATCCATAATAAAATATGACAACTAAGTTAATATAATTAATTTATATAAAATAAAGCTAAATACTAAATAAGCAATATGCATGCACTGCAATGACCGTAAATGAGGTAGAATTAGTTGTTCTTATGTCGTAGTAAAGCACGACATAAGAACATATCCCAAATATATAAAAAAAAAAACTATGAATTCATTTTTATCCCTACTGATTTCCTCATTTTAACTGCAACCCCATCCACGACTGAAATCCACTAAAACCTTATATGAGCTATGGAGGATAGCAATCTATATCAGAGACAATATGATTTCAAAATTTTAAATTGATATTTATTATGAATTTAAACATGTAATAATAATAATAATAATAATAATAATAATAATAATAATAATAATAATAATAATAATAATAATAACTAACAGTTCTCTAAATTCAAAATGTTTAATACAAATATTTAAAGTATATTCAGTTTATTTAAACATTAATTTTTAAAAATCATAACTCTCCCTAAAATTTGCTTCGCAGAAAAGTTCATGATTATATTGTGATAGGATAGTGCTTTTTTTTTTTTTTTTTTTTTTTATAGCCATATTTAGGATTTGAACACCTACTTTTAATGGGTTTTTTAAATGCTAACTCTTTTCAGATTCCGTCGTTGCAAAAAAAGAAAAAATAAATAAAATAAAAATCATTAGCCATGCCGAAATGCATATCCAGCCACTCTCTGTTTATAGTGCTAGTAACAGACGGAAAACTCTCCTCTACCTAGTTGGGAATGCATACATTTTAGAATATCATTTATCTACTATTGACTGTGGGTAGGTTTAAGAGCAATATTCTGTTTCTTTCGATTTTTGAAAAAAGTAAAGAGAGAGAGAGAGAGAGAGAGAGAGATGTGGGCATATGAGAAAACTTACAGAGTGTACATTTGGTATAATCTGTTCTGAGCTGTAACTACTTTAAATAAAATTTAAATAAATTACAATTAACCCAAATATTAAGCCTGAAAGTATCGATATGATAGTGTGTTTTTCGATAGTAAAAACACCTAAATATAGTTCCCCGTTTATCCTTTTAATAAAGATCTTCGATAGACAGATATAAGAGCGGATATTTCACATCACAAAAATGTGTCACCACTTCTACGTAATAATGGTAAGTAAGACAACAAAAAAAAAGACACTTTCAGCATTTTTTTTTTTTTTTGTGAATAATCCAAGCCCTTATGATAGATGGAGGTCGCAGACAAGATGGAAGAAGAACGCGATGGAGCAAGGGCCCACGATACAATTTCTCGGCATGCAGCTGCCACCCCAGGATTACTAATAATCCGGTAGTGTAAAGCCAGGAAAATCTCTGCCATCGGTTCAACATTGTGATCCAGCCAGCGGTGATAAATACACAACTTTTTATTACTAGACACAACTTTCCTGCGGCCGTCAGCCCATTATCACAGTAGCCGCTGGCAAAACTTAATGGAAACCGAGAACCAGAGGGCGCTCTTGGTATTTTCTTAATGGTCTGAGTCAGGATATATAGGATGGACGCTATTTGTTAAAATAACACTTCCGAAAACAATAAAAAAAAATACAGCTATACCCAAATAAAGAGTGCAAATGTAAACAAACAAGAAGTGGGAGGAAATGGTTTTTATCTTTTCGTTGTTGGCCACCTGGGAAGTTCTGTGGAGCGCAGGAAATGGAATTTCTTAAGTGGTATTTATTGTACATAGAACGTTTCAGATGACCGACCACAATATGTCCGATTCAAAATTATTTAACGTTAACTAACGAAAGAGTGTCACCCTGTAAATGTATCTTCACTGCATATCACTGGTGATCTGCAGACGAATGCTCATCCGTTTTTTTTTTTTAATTGTTGTCAAATTCATTAACAAAACTTTAAGTATTTCGATTTTAATCCACTCAATTTTTGTTTAGGTTTTCATACGCAGTCTTGTTTTCCAACTAACAAAATCTATTATGTTTTGAAGAATCAACAATGTTAGGGAATCATTCAAAACCTGTTGGATAACCTCAAGCACCAAATGACATGAACATCCAGTGTAATCACTTCAACAGGAAATTTATCCTACTTAAAAGTGCAGACAATTTCTAATTAAAGCTGGTTTTAATAAAAAAAATAAGATCATGGGTTATTAGTAGGATTTTAGAGTTTAGTAAAAACACAGAGCCGTGTTGATGAAGAGGAAAAAATGTATGTCTAGTTGCTTGCTAGTTAAGTGAACTGAAATAAGCCCTTACATTTTAAAGTAGCACGCAATAAAACTTTTTCTTCTACTTTCTTTCATAACATACTTGTTTTTTTATTCTTGGGAAGTCACGAAAAAGAGTAAAAATCGACAGAGCTTTTCTTGCATCTGCATTCCTTCACTTAAGTTTGCTTCGGGTTTTGTTTTTCTTTTATAGCGTGCTTAAGATGGAAGATTGTGAGAGCAAACAACTTTTATTTTAGAGATATCTCTAAGAAAATTAGAAATTCTATCGAACTTAGTTGCATGTTGTTTTGCGAATTTTGTCTGATACCCAATGAAAATGATGATAAGATGGTCTAAGAAAGGGATAAAAAATGGAGAACTGGACACGCTATCCTACGTTAGATGGCAGAAAATGCAGAAAGAGTGACAGATGAGCATGCCAGACGAAATAAATAGGATTATTTCTAATAACCGCAAGAAGATAAAAATATGGTATAAAAAAGATAGAAAGAGAGAAGCACATTCATTTCCAGAACATTTATCGAGAAAGAACGAAGAGAAAAAAGAATATGAGAGATTGCATTTGCGAGATAAGAACATACAAAAGCTGTTTATCCGCTCCCCAATCCACACACACACACACACACACACACACACACACACACACACACACACACACACACACACACACACACACACACACACACACACACACACACACACACACACACACACACACACACACACACACACACACACAGCAAAATCGGAAAAAACCTGAAACAGAACCGAAGATGTATAAAATAAACGAAATTCCCCCACGGTCCAAATCAAAGTCATCTCTCCACCCCCTGGGGGCTCGAAAAAAGGAGAGTCAGTAAATGTCAGATGTGTAATCACGATGGCATCAAGTTTGACACCCTCGATGACATTCCGACCAGCGGCTTTCCTGTCGCGTCTCCCTAAGGCGGTACTATGGCAGACACACAAGGCTCGAACAGATAAATGGAATGCCATCAACATAGATGTGTGCGCGTCATGCGGCCAGCTACATACACGTACATACGATTTGTAGGCTTTCATTTCTCTCATTGGAGATAAACGTGGCAGCTCATGGAGACAAAGTTGCTCTACGTGAGTCACCACGAATAACATTTTTTATTATTATTCAAGCAGGCCGAGTAGAATTACCACTTCAAGACAATCTATTCAGTAAAGAAGATGGAAATTGGTAATCAATATGCCAAAGGGCTCAAGATGCTCAGAAAAGTACATGAAATAACCTGCCTATCTAAAGTATTAATAATGCTCAAGATAGGCAGGTATTAATACTGCCTATTAATAATAACAACGAATAAAGTGAAATCGAACTCGTGGAGACTAAAATATTTTAAGTGAGGCACAATGAATCACACGTTAGTTCACCTTCTAATAATGAAATCCTAAATTTTGGGCAAAGTTTGGATTGATTTCAACTTTAGATTTACTTTAGTTTAAAATAACCTTCAGCTAATTTTTGTTTCGAATTAGTCACCATAAACATAGGGTGTTATTTTAAAATGGTGTTCAATTCAGGATAATATTAAATAGCTTGGATTTAGGCTAAATTTTTCAAATACAGGCAGCCCTCGATTTACGACGGTTCAATTTACGCCGATTCACAATAACGTCGGTTGCCTGCGCGTGCTTTCTTACTGTAGTGCAGTTGACTGAGAAACGACGCTAGCAGGCACTCTAGCGTTTGAGTGTTTTTCGAGCTACTACGACGTATATGTATCAAACCTAGTTTTAATGTTGAATCTGCCTAATTGTTCTATTTAATTTTTTTTACGTATATTTAAATTAATAAAGTACCTAATTACATACCACGTCTGATAATAAAAGTGCAGAAAAATTAACAGAACTTGGTGTTAAGAAGGCGCGGAAATTAATCACACTTGAAAATAAGATGGTGGTGATTCGAAGAATGGAAGATGGACAGACACGTTCTGATGTCTGTAGAAGTATGAACTTAACTCCATCGACTGTTACTACAATTATGAAAAATACAGACAGAATAAAACAGTCTGCGCAACAATCCACGGCAGCGCTAAATGCAAAACATGTACGTTATAGCAGGGGTAAACTTCATGAAAAAATTATTATCATTATGGGTGGATGACTTGAATCGGAAGAATTTCAAGACTGTGTAGAACAAGGAAGTTATCCTCCTGATCTCATTTTTAATGTTGATGAGACTGGCCTCTACTGGAAAAAAGTGTCATCACGCACCTTCATTTCCTGCGAAGAACGTTCCGCTCCAGGTTTTAAAGCTGCAAAAGATAGATTTACGCTTTTGTTGGGTGCAAATGTCTCCGGAACTTTGAAGCTTAAACCAATGTTGGTGTACCATTCACAGACACCACGCGCTTTTAAGGATCTAAACGCCATGCTGCCAGTCTATTGGAAATGGAATAAGAAAGCTTGGGTTACACAAGACGTTTTTATAGATTGGTACACAAATTATTTTTGTCCTATCGTGCTTCGCTTCTGTAAAGAAAATGATTTGGCAGCCAAGGCATCGCTTCTCTTGGATAATGCCCCTGGACATCCTCAAAATCTTGCTGAAGTAAGAACACCATTGGATGTCAAGGTTGTTTACATGCCCCCAAAGCAACATCGCTTTTGCAACCGATGGATCAGGGGATTATCAATCCTCAAAGCCTATTACCTCCGTATAACAATAATGGAAAGGGAAGAGTCTTGGACACGTCTTCCAAGCTGCCTTGATGAGCATTAACAACATCGAGGCAGCTTGGAAGACGTGTCAGCAAAGTGTTTAAAAGGAGCATAGCGAAAACTTCTTCCAGAATTTATGCACGACTTCGAGGAATTGGAGCAAGAGGAAAATGTTATTGAAGATGTTACGAAGCTCGCGCGAGAGGTGGGATTGTACGATATCACAGCTGAAGACGTGACAGAAGTCTTAGAGAGCCATGATAAACCGCTTTCCAATGAAGACTTAAAAGAATTAGCCGAACAATTAAGTCAACATCCAAAGGAGGAGAAAGAAAACGAAGAAGGTCCTCTGAGAGATATGAAAACGGCCGATTTACAGCGTATCCTTGCAAGCATAGAGACATTGACTGATGAGCTCTGCGAAATGGACCACGATTGGGAACGGAGTGCGAACGTAAAAAGGAGTGTAATCGCATCTATCTGATCTTTCACTGAACTTTTGAAAGAAAGAAAGAAAAAGAAAATCTAGGCAGTTAACACTGGATACGTTAAAAAAAAATGCAGGTGATCCGAAACCAGGAACTTCAACATAGAAATATATAACATCTTTTCGAAGTTTCATATTTTTTGTATATAATTTTGTTTTGTTTTCGTGATTAATAATTTTATTTTAACAAATATATATGCATGTATCATCAAAGCTTTAAATATAATAATGTTACGCAACTTCATGTGCATATTTTTTGACTGTACGGAACATAACTTCATACCTCCCATTAAAATTGGGTTTGTTTTACGCCGATTCGGTTTACGCTCGTTTTTTCAGGAACGGAAGTGAGGCGTAGACTGAGGGCTGCCTGTACTCTTAACTTTACACTAATTTTAAGCATAGTTAATTTTTGTCCAATTTTCACTTGCGCGTATCTTAAGTGCTATGTAAATAATAACAACTAGCGTTTAGCTTTTCATTTAGACTAATTTTTAAGACAGTATCGACTTTAGGTTAATTCAAAGTGGTAGCCTTAGGAAATTTAACACTAGTTTTAGCCTAAGGCAAATAAAAAAAATAGTCTCTACTTTAGGCTAACTTTTATTCAAGTTTCAGTTAACGTTCGTCTAATTTTGGATAGCCTTAACTGTAGGCTCTTTTCCTTCATGCATACCTCAATTGTTTGATGTTATCATAGCATAGCTATCGAAATGATGACGTTATTATTTTACCATTTGTTATCATAGCTGTACAAGGATCATCTCAGAATGCAACTTATTCTACGATGAGATTGTTTTCAAAAAATATACACAACTAACTGGGATTTAAATGCATTTGACCACTTCACGAATGGGTCTATATCCGGAATGTCATATTTAGAATTACGTTTCTTACCTGGTCGTTTTAAGAATACGAATAACCTCGCATAGTGAGATTATCCGCTGTCACAGTTCCCTTAATAGGAATAAATGTCCAATTCTATAATGTGTGGCAATTATTATTATTTTTTATTTGCAATGGTTTAATATTTTCCCTTTTTTACCCTTATTATTATTATAAAGACCTGCCAATCATTAGGTAGCAAAACCTGTATTCCTAATACGCATACAAAGCTTCCAGTTACGTTTATTTTTTAATTAGCTTTAATTTTAGATTAATTTTGCAATGTGTTAAGCCGAGAGTTCATGACTCAGATCTAACTGAGCTAAGCTAACCCAAACTAGAGTCTAATGAATTAAGAATCCAAGCTGTTTCCGTGTGTGTGTGTGTAGAGACTTATGAATACACACTTCTGTAGATTTTCTTCTCGTGTAATGCAGCCAATCTGAAAGGAGCTTGATGAGGTCGCTGTTCAAGCGAAAGATGTTTAAGCTCTTCACTAATTCAGTGAATGCTTTAGGTTTTGTCTTTGCGATGCTTCAGTAAATATCTCGAGGAAGAAAGCCTCGTTTCAAAGTCCGCATATCATCAGAAACAGCGCTTAATCAAACTCGCCTTCCGATATTTGCCAGAAGCGCTTTAGCAGAAGAATTCGTCCGCACCAAAGCAATACTTTACCAGTTAGTCATTCAACGTGCACACATTACAGCGACTCCAATAGCGGAGAGAGAGAGATTACTGATGTAAAGGCACCGACATTCTTGAAAACATTACGGGGGTTATGAATGTTCTGACGACTGGTTTGATCTTCCTACAGAAAGCAACGGGAAATAGAAAAAGATATCGCTGAGATCTGATGAGGAAAGTCTTCAATGTGGTAAAACGAGAATTTTTTTTTAAGCTCGATCGACGCAACTTGCTTTGTGATTCAATATTTTCCATTTTAGTTACTGAATACGGAATTGCTAACCCGAGGTAATCTCTTTTCCATAATCGAAACTAGAAAATCCCTAACCTAAACAGACGTTTATATTTCCCAATGCTTTATACAATAGTCAAATGTAAATTATTGCTTGCAGCTAAAATCTAAAATCTTCTTTCGCATATTTGTTGTGGCACTACTTACCAAGAATTGCCATAGGGCTTTTTTTATCACATACACACACAAAGTTTTGTGCAAATATACTTTGGAAAAATCTTCAGTTTATCATTATTTATATTCTATTTATCAGATTACTGTCCTTTATTTTTTTTCTCGTAGTATCGTGTGAGGACCAATGGTTAAACCGAAAATAAAATTATTAATATTTCTATTGAAGACTTTCTGGAGACCCGAACTGAACGAAACCCAAGCGAATTCTCGTGGTGTGTCGCATTTACTCGAATATAACTCGCCCTCCCTCCTGATTTTGCTTTGCGAAAAAAGAAATAGAGAGTGAATGTTGTTATGTCAGTTTCAGATATTTTGGAATTCGGTTGAAGAGAATCAACATTTTAACTCAACAATCATCGGCTTGCCTTTGTCGTTGAGTCTTGTTAATACCGCACCAATTTTATACAAGACCAGAAGTAGCGATAGCGAATAGTAAATTCTTGGTAAGTCATACCCATTTTCAGTTTTTTTTTTTTTTAATCATGGTGATCTTATGATTCCTAAATGATAAAAGGACAAGCAATAATGAAACTGTTTATTTTAATTTAATTATAGACGCATTGTCGCTAAAGATTCAAGTATATGGTGTGATGAAGATGAGCAGCCGATAGCTTTAAATAACGTTGATAATTAAAATTTAAATGCACTCATTTTATAAATAATGCGAGCAATTATAATTTTAATTTAATTTTTAAGTCAGTTTATTTTTTTCCTGCAATCCTTTAGTTCCAAAAATCCCCGCATATATCTCGCGCCACGATTTTTTAACTTTAATTTTGGAGAAAAAGTGCGAGTTATATTCGAGTAAATATTAATGTATACTATTATTAACAAGTAATTTTTTTTAATGCTGTCACTAATTTTAGAAGGAAAAATAAAAATTCAAACAAAAAAAAAAAAGCAACTGAGATGGCAACATATGCTACCGCATTGACACTTACTTCAGCTATTCAATGCACTTAGATTACCCTCTCCCTAAGATATCAATGAAGATTTGTTTGGAAGATCTTGCTCTGTACGTGTTTGAGAGACCCTACATAAATTTCCTTTCAGGTGGGATCTCCAGGCATTCATTATAAACTAATTTCTGAGCTATCGCCTGCATCTCCCCCTCCTCTATCTAAAACTTTCCCTCCTTTCAGTAATCAATTCTTGTACACGTGATTTTAGAACATTCCTCTGGTTCTTTTATGCCATTTAATGCGCTGATTATGAAGAATGTGAAAGACCTCTCAATTTTTCCTAATCAGAATGTCCTATTTTGTCTATCCTCTTTTAACTTTTATCTTTTTTTTTCTTTAATGTTCAACTTTTATTTTGTCTTGCTCTTCTTGTGAAATTCAAGTTTATTTGTGAGGCTCTAAATATTTTTATTCGAATTTTAAGTTTTATATTTAACTGCAGCTTCATTGCGCACGCGCGAAGCCTCACTTATATTCACAAATGCTCATTGATTGACCATGCGCATAACACACCCGCCATCTGGTTTACCTGAGCACCTGAGCAAAACCAGTTGTTAGTATGAAAACAAGGAAGTATAACGTCACATCCGTCTTAGTTTGCTGATACCGGAAATACACACTTTTACATGAAATACGCAAGTCAAGTAATTGCAGCCATGAAAACATAGAAGTATGATACGTCATCTGTTTTACACAAACGAAACTATAAGTATTTTATTATATAGAGATAATTAGTTATCAAAATTTGTTTTCTAGAAGAAAAACAACATAATTGATCACGTTTTATTTAAAAAGTTACCGGTTTATTTCATAGCATATTTTAAAAATATATAAATAAACAATTGCAATATCTTTCTTGATAGAAATGTTGTGATTTACGGGATGCTCAAAATGCAGTATTTCGAAAGGAGAATGTTTGGATCACACCCATCATTCTCTCCATTTGCTACTATTGCTGATATCCTAGACAGAGGATTTCTACGTAAATCCTCCGATAAATGAGTGACTGAAAAGCATTATATAATGACACCACACTAGTTATTTCTCTGTCATCAACTACGTTCAAATCTCTCCCCTGACACAAATGTTGACTAACGTCCTTTAAGGAAGGTCAAACAATAGAATCATTCTTTGTAAACGATGCGGCGTTAGCAGACTTTTAAAGTGATGTTTAATCTGTTAGAGATTAGTACGTCAAAGAATCGTTAAATATTTACATTTAATTCCCAGGCGAATAATTTCGGACTCATCAAAAGTAGCAACTCTCCTGCTATTAATACTACTCCTACTTCCCACGAGGTCTCCCTAACTTTTGTCGTGGTAAAGTACACGTTTTCTGTCTGCCTCACACAGCAAGAACTATAGTCAGAGAAGAGACAGACTCGCTTGCACCGTCGCGACACATCGACTAACAGTATACATTGACGTTTTGGCAATACATGTATCACCTCTGTTTACATCTACGCAGCCAGACTACCACATCCCCTATGGTGTTCTTTAAGACTGTTTTTTTTTTCTTCTTTTTCTTCTTGCTCTTGCACTCAAACAGTGCGTTGTGAAGCGGAAAAATGTTACACAATAGCACACAAAAATTTCCTCATGCTTAGCTACTGATCGATGGCGTGTTTTGCCCTTTTGTGATTGGCTGTTGGTTTACGGCAGCCTTTTCTTGGCATCACAGAATGATACATCAGATTCTTATTCCTCTCTAAACTACGAGCCAAAAGGAAATATACCGCGATCTATTAAAATATTCTGAAAATGAAATATAAAGACCATGTGAATGAACGCAGATGGTTTCCCTCGGCTTTTAATACATAACTTGAAGCTCCTGCTTAAAACTATTCTGTATATTGCACTGATTTTTTGTAACTCGCACAGACACAAGCTCCGAGATGTAATATACCACTTAGAAATAAAGCAACAGTTGGATCTATGCATTTATGTAAATTATGATTGATTTATTGATTTCATTCATAGAAGCAAAGTATTTGATGTCACCGGAAGAATAATATGAAACTCTAGGGGAGGGGGGGGGGTCAGGAACCTACATTGATTTTACAGCATTTCAGGCATATTTGCCGAGTTTTGCTGTAGTTAGTCGAGAGGAGGGCAACAAAGGATTGCTTGAAATCTTATTAGATCATTCTTTTAAACAGGTTATGTCTTTTCTTTTATTTTTTCCTGCTTTTTTAGTCTATTTTCCCACGATTGGATAGACTTTTCCGTGTTTTATCTGAACACCGATAACCCTTTCGTATAACAACAAAAAAATATTATTTTTATTTATTTTCGTTTTAATATAATTCCCAACCACGTCAGTTTATGAGTCTATAGTACATGGGTGGGCTAAGGCGTTTACTTATAATTTTTTAAGATTATATATATATATATATACGCCTCAGCCCAACCCTGTACTATAGGGGGAAGTACGGCACCATCTCAATCCCACCCCGAATTTTATCCGGGCTCGGAACCGGCATAGCTGACGAATCAGGTCTTAAGGCTGGGTCTTAAGTATTCCTGAATATAATCCGTGTATGTTCAAGGGACCGGTGTGCCGGAGGAAAAACCCCAGTTAGACTGGAGAGAAAACCTTGCTGTTCAAGCCCAAGACCGGCTAACTCTGAGAAAGATCCTTAAGCTCCTCACATCGGCGACGGGAATCGAACCCAGGACACTTCTTCCCCAGGCACATTGTTACGAAGCGCATAACCACTCAGCTAACCGTGCGGACTATTACAATTACAATATTAATGTAAAATTTATATCTCTACCTTATAACATCTCCGTTTCACCAAATTTAGATAAAATTCTCAACAAATTTAAAATCCGCACTTCTTTTACTCCTCTATCTAAACTCCGTTCCATATTCTGTACACCTAAACCGAAACATGACAGCCTAAAGTATCCAGGAGTTTACTGTCTTTGGTGTAACTGTAATGTACCACATTTGGGTCAGACGGAGAAATCCATTGAGTTTGCGTATGGAAGAACATGTTAGAGACCACCTATAGCAGAACTGAATCCAGCGCTCTATCTAATCATGTTCTCAATTCTGCTAATCATGACAATGAAGAGTCTATCACTCATCCAGTGATGTGGAACAAATCAGAAAACATTTTTAGATGCTATGATGAGCTTGAGAGAAGAATTAGGGAATCAACAGAAATTGTCCTCGATCCATCCATCTTAATACTAACTTCAACTATAACCTCTCTGATTGTAACTCCTCAGTTATCCAACTTTGGTGTACGCCAGATGATAACCAGTTGAACATTCTCAACAATACTGTGGTATCCAGAACACCTTCGAAAGTCAACAGTACGCTTGCAAGTTAATTTATAGCTTGTTTTTTTGTAATGTATATTTTCGGTGACTCTCTTTTCATGTTATGCACCCGATGAAGTCTAAGAAGCTAAAACTAATTATGTCTTTCTTGAAATAATAAACAATTTTCTATTAGTTAGTTATCCCTCGGCTTCTAGTAATTAAGAATAATGACTAGAATAATAATAATAATAACTTCTAGAATAATAATTTCTGTATTATTACTATATTACGTGAAAAAACTTTGGAATGTTAGTTAGTTCATAATTATGAGAATTGCTATTTTAATATTATTAAATTTAATTATCATTTAATATTTTAATAATATTAATAATCATTTAACCACAATGATAGTTATATTAATATTAATTTTAGTTGTTTTAATATCTTCATTTTGTGTTATATTATTTTAATGATTCTATTTTATTTGTTTATTATATTATATTACAAGATGGAAGTTTGCTATTATTTTTTATTTTATATGCATTTATTTTATCAATACACTTGAATGTATTAATGGGATTACTGGAATATGCTTCGAAGTCAAAGTCCAAGCATCAAAGAACATTCTTTAATGTTAACTTGAAAAGAACTAGACGTGCAAAAGTTCGCTTGCACGCGAAGCTCATGCAATCGACACTGAAGTCCAATCTCCCTTTGTATTCCAATTATTGTATTATCTATGGGAAAGTTGTAGTGTGATCACGATGCATGAGATACGTAACATACATTACATTTTATGCCAAATAAGGTAATTAGGCCTATCTCACACCATCCAATACCAAAACCCCAAATACCTACAGAATGCATATGTTTCTAGTGTTACGAATCCATTTGTGTCGACGCGTCCAACCAGGTATTGTGCATCTTCATCTTGCCTATCATTCAGTATGTAACTGCGGTGGGTGATATGAGAAGTTAGGTGAGCTGGAATTTGCCATATGTAGTTGGCATGTTTGTGATTCCTGGGTGTCTCATACGTTGGACGAGATACAAACATAAATGCATTGCTAATGGATTTATAACATTAGACGCATTTGCAGTCTGTGGGATTTGATATGTTGGTATGGAAAGAGGACATATTGCGTCACCTAAGATTCCGAAGATTTTTGCTATCTAGATAACAAACTTTGGGTGAACTCGAAAAACATCTACAAAATCTAATAATGTAGTTCCCTTTTTTTATTTTTTACAGGTGGAAGTAAGATAAGTTTTTAGGCCATATTTCGGTTTGTCTGGAATATTTTATTAAGGTTTAGCTAAACTCTGCTGAGTTATATTGAAACAAACACGGAGGCTCATGTACATATCGTACCTCTAATTAATCAAATTTCTTCTTCTTATTATTATTATTTCGATCAATTATTCGAGCAAAATATTGAAAATGAATTCGTCAGCATAGGATGAACAAACGCAAAGATTAAAACCGAAAGAAGAATCGAAAACAAAAATAGTATATTAATTAAACCTGATTTTTTAACTTGATTTGGTCATTATTTCTAGGTATCTGTTCTTGAACGATAGTACACTGTAACTCCAGATATTCACACAGAGGCGGGTTATCCATTCTAGCTAGAAAAACGACTGTAAGATTATAATCAAGACTATTTTAGTATATTGAAACATATGTTATTAAATTTTAATAACATACGTTATTCAATTTAAAATTTTAAATGAAAGGGCTAACGCAAGAGCAGACAAAAATAAAATAAAATAATAATAAAAAAAACACCACCAAAAATACTCCAAAGGGTTATACAACCCATCGTGATCGGCGTGTCAACAGAGCACGGGAGTTTCACAAGGATCTTGACAAATCCACGTGCGAAGTGGCCCAGATGGTAGACGGTGAGAAGTCTTTGTCATAGAGATCTGGGATAAACATGCGATGAAACCCACCAAGACTTATGCAGCTGTCAGACCCGATACAAGGCTTACTGCCAGTGTTGTAGTGAGTGGGTGGGAGAGGGGATAAAGATGTTTTTCAGAGACAACGAAAGAGCCTCAAGTAGTGATATATGCCCATTTCTGAAAACGATTCATTCCCCTGTTTCCCCCCCCCCTTTTTTTTTTTTTCTCAACACGGTACCATTCGGCCATCTTTTTTTTTTTTCATCTTTTTAAAGTTTCCTTCTGTCTGGTGATGCATGTATGGAAAATACTTTGCAACTCCTCTTCTGTAAGCACCGACATCGACGAATTACATGCAAAATAGTTCGCCAAGCGCTTTGAGAACAGTAGGTCGATAACTTACTTTATAAACAGACATATTCACAATTCCCTTATGAGAAATACATTACCGGGTATAGAGAAATTGCATTTGGATCGCTATTTTCTCCTTTACATTTCCACACATTAAAGATAAACACTAGTAGACTAATTAACACAGAATATGATTTACCTAAGACATTTGAATTCGTTATTGGCAAGACAATACTTAAGTCAATAGAATGGCTTCATCAAAGATCTGATATCTATTCGCCTTTGAAGTCATTCGCATATTTTACCTTACTATAATGAAACTTATCTCTTTACATACATTAATTAGGATTCAGTGAAGTTCAATGCAATATCCTCAGTTTCCTATTACTAGCAACGTATTGAAGCGTACTCTTGAAGCAGGGAAACAGAACGTTAACAAGGCATTTAGATTCCAATCTTATTAATGTTTTATCTTCACCCGCGTAGACGCATCCCATTTTTTATGAGTGTGTCTCACGAGATGAGAGTCATTCTCAATGGCATAATTACCATCTTCTCATGAACTTTTAACGCAATTATATTTCTAACAAAAACAAAAGACCCATTACTTTAAAAATAATGGGATTTTACCAAATAAAGAACTTCATTATTTATCTCGCCTTTATAAATTCGAATCTCTTATAATGGCTGCAATAAAATAACTGCATTTTCTCTACGACAAGCCACTTTATTACTATCTGAAGATGATAAAATGCAGCTTTGTTTGAAATTATATTTACTATCATAAATAATGATGTGCCCACTCTTCAAATGATGGAAACTGTAAAACAAAATTGGTTCTTCCAAAGTTTTTATCGAAAAACTGTCAACAAAATATTTCGTTATTTTAACATACTCTCTGAGTAAAAAAAAAATCCTTTTGCTGCTATGTTTGGTTTTCCTGACAGCACATTGTTAGATAATGTTACACGGTGAAGCACTCTTTAAAGGGGCCACACTAAGCCTACTAAAATCTTATATCCTTTAGTGTATAATTATATAGACTACACACCAAAAGCCACCAGCGAACATATTAAGGATGCATTGCGGGTATACAACTTTGATGCTTACATATTTTCCTAGTGCATTACAGCAACATTTTTCGCAGTAACACAAAGCTATTAATATTAATGAAAGATTCGGGATAACCGAGAGCGCGCATGCGTAGATGCCCCAGAGATGTTATCCAATGTTTATGGATGTTTGTAAACGTTAGATAACACAGGAGTGTGTACACAAAGGGGATGTTTACGACAAAAAATATTTTTTGTGTGCGGATGAAGATCGCGAGCCTCCCCTCGAGAAAAAAAAAATGAAGAAACATTTTGCATCCATCAGTTAGATCGAATTCTACGTTTTCATCGAAAACAAGATACATCCGGGTCTATTTTTCCTAGGACGTGCCCTGTACCCTCTTTCAGCAAATGCATTTCAGTAAACAACTTCTCCTGTAGACTTACTTTACAGTCGAAGAGGATGTCGTATGTTTGCGTTAGTGGACAATAAAGCGAGGTCACTTTGATGCCGGAAGTGCGGACGTAGCCAGAGGACGCCATATATCGACTTTCGTGATGTCTTAAGTTAACGACGGCCACAGACAGCGAGCGGTTGTAAAACACGATTTTGCCATTTCCCTCAGCATGTTAAAACATCTTGCCCGTTCACTGTAGACCCCCCTGCAAGAACTCACTCTACTCCACTCCACCATAGACAGCAATGGGGAGGGGATTTAGTGTGGGGAGAGGGGAAGCCAATCACTATATCTTTCGATCGCTCTCACTGAAGGGAGTAAATACGTAGTTAGAATGGAAACAATGAGGAAAGCGAATAGACTTGCTAGGATAAAACATGCAACGAAATACAAAACTAAAAACAAACAGATGAAATATACAATCTGAATAATATAGAAATTTTCAGTACAGACTGTGATATAATTGGAACAAGGCAAACCGCTCTTTGTCAGTCTGTGAAAAGGAGGAAGCCGGCATGAATCAGAAAGAACAGCCCATAGAGAGATGTGGCTAGATCGATAAGATGTGGGTAAGAAGAAATAAAAGCGAAAAATAAAGAATTGCTAACTCTAAGGTGTATATGTTTTTGCTAAAGAATAGTTGGCACGTGTTACATTACTTTATGATTTTTTTTTCGTTTTTTATTTTATTTTATTTTATTTTATTACGAATGTAGCTTTTATTATCCATTAGGTGTTGTTTTTCAACTTGCGATCCACGCGGTTTATGTATTTTATACATTTTATTTTTGCAATTTTCAGAATCTTGTGCACTGAATATGATTGAGGTTGACAGCGTTGTGTCGATAAAGTTCCCAAGGGATTTGAATCACCAAAACTGTTGACGAAACACTGATCAATGTTGTACAGTTATAAATTAATACTAACACATGAATAAAACAGTATTAGTGACGGCTGATGTTCTCTGCCCAAACAGGCTGTGTGTTCGAATTCTACTGTGTGCACAAATGTTTTGGAAAAGTCTTTAAGTCATACATGATTTTCATCTCCGGGTGTGAGGCTACTGTTCTACTTATTGGAGACCTGAACTGGCTTTAAGATATACCATGTTTGGTTTCTAGCGACTGACATCTATCTATCTATTAGCCTCTCTGGGGTAATAATTTTACTGGTAGACGTTTCCATCTTTTTTTGTGGGTGGGATTATAATAAAAATATAGTATACAACTCGAAGACAGGATAATTTAAGTCACATATCAATAATTTTCAGAAAATAACAAACCATCTTTATTTATCTGGACCAACATTCGTATAATACATCGTGTTGGAGGCTTAATGGAATATATCTTTCTCTATGACCTGCCTTATATAGGCCCTGACTCCCGTCGTGCGCAAGCGCGCGTATCACGAAATTGGTCACCTTTATATATTCCATTAAGCCTCCAACATGATGTCCTCACAGCACTTAAGCTTCAATATCTTCAATCAGTAGCACGGATTCGTACAATATATCTGATAAGCACAGGTTGGTCAATTGGTAGAGCCTCTGCTACTAATGGCTCGCAAAAGGTTAAGCAAGTTTGAGCGCGGTTAGTAGTTGGAAGGGGTTAATGGTTCGATACTGTTGGCACACTCTCCCTAGATGAGTTTTTGGACTCCCTGGAGGTGTCACATAATAATAATAATAATAAATACAAAGGGGCCTTCTTCATGTTTGCCTTAGATAAAAAAAGAAAGTATTAAATTATTATTATTATTATTATTGAGAAAGAATTAATATTAATATTCTTGAGAAAGTCACAGACTTCAAAGTCTATACAAATAAAAGGCTTGGAAGATATAGACAGGTTGCCAGAGTGAAACAAAAGGCTCCAACTTAGGTCAATAAGAAGATCTCAACACAACAAAAATGAATGTGAACCATCAGATAGATGTAATCACACCAGAATACATCAGTAATTGTACTTTCGAATCGCCTGATGCATGAAAACAACACACAGTACAAGCGAGAGGCCTCTCATCTTGCATATTAACATAAGAAGCATCCGAAAACATTGGTTATTGTTACACGCTTATCTGAGGAATTACACTGATATTATTGATATATTGGTTCTTACAGAAGTACCCATAAC
The DNA here is from genome assembly GCF_054136105.1 of Typopeltis vanoorti. Taxonomy (NCBI): domain Eukaryota; kingdom Metazoa; phylum Arthropoda; class Arachnida; order Uropygi; family Thelyphonidae; genus Typopeltis; species Typopeltis vanoorti. The sequence continues at coordinate 15,888,499 of NC_143562.1, read as the reverse complement.
TAATGACGAAGCGACTGCTTTCCAAATTCCAGGCGTCCAACAACATAGATCATGCTGCCAAACAAAAAGAGGGGTGGAATATTAATATTTATCAAACAAAAATTAATAGCAAAAGAAACGGCCTATCAGTTTGAGCATGCTGAAACCCTCTGCCTCGAAATCACTAATACCACCAATAGACAGCATCCCATAATACTAAATGCTATTTACAGGCCACCAAACTTAAACATGATAAAATTCTTGCACGAACTCAATTGCTGGCTTTCAAGCCAAGAAATATGCTCAACCGAATACCTAATGATAATTGGCGACATAAACATAAATATTGCAAACGAAAACCAGAACAACACTGTACAATACCTAGACACGCTATCCATGTATAATCTAATACCAACAATAACATCATGTACTGGAGAAGAAATATTCGGAAATACTATCACTGCCTCCTGTCTAGATCATATAAACGTCCGAGCACCACAAAACAGTTACACTGCATCAGTCATAAATTGCAAAGTAGCAGACCATTACTTCACCGCTCTAAACCTGCACACTAAGACAATATCCATGCAATGTCCCACAGAAGAAAAGCGACAGAAAACAATAATAGACGAAGAAATAGTCAACCACGAAATAAGAAAAACAGACTGGGAACATCTGGCATCAGATTCAGCAGATGTCTTATACAACAACATTAAACTCACACTGGAGGAAATATATAAGAAAGCTACAAAAAAAGTCAGAATTCGTTCAAAAACAACACGAAATCCTTGGATAACACGAAACTTAATCCTAGAAATACAGAGAAAGGACGCTTTATGGAAAGAATTAAAACGATATCCAAATAACATAGCTTTAAAAACTAAATATAAGATAACAAGGAAATGTCTTACAACACAAATCAGAAATGCAAAAAGAAGCTACTACAGAGACAAACTAACCTCTGCACAAAACAACATGAAACAAACCTGGCATCTGATCAATGAGATGCTAGATTGTGTTCCGAACACCACCGCCTCCAAAACCATAAAACACAGCTTCATGAAAGACACAAAACGAAATTTAATCAGCAATTACAGACCCATAACAACATTACCAATTATCGATCAAATTATGGAGCGGATCATACTGAAGAAACTCACAGCATACACTGAGATCTTCCATATTATCCCCAAAACGCAATATGGTTTTCAGAAAAATAAGGGAACAACATCTCTCTTGGAAGACTTTACAAACGTAATTAATACCGCCTTAGACGAAAACAAATTGCCATGGTAGTCTTCATTGATCTAACTAAAGCATTCGATACACTTACACATCAAACTTTGTTAGAAAAGCTGAGGCATGTTGGAATAGACGGGCCACTTCACAGGTGGTTTTCAAACTACCTTCAAAATAGAAAGCATATCACACGTATCGGTTCAAACCGAAGCAGAGAGCTACCAGTAACCTGTGGAGTTAATATTAATCAGCTGCCACTCAAAGGTAAGATATTCCAATACCCAGACGATACAGCAATAATATCCACCCATAATAACGCAAGCATAGCCCAAACAAATATGCAACATGACATAAATCTGATGACAGACTGGCTTACGAAAAACTCCATACACCTAAACTCAGATAAGACAATATTAATGATATTCAGAAATCCACTGATTCGACTAGTTCATAACAAATATATAACCATCCAACATCCGCTCTCCAACATAAAAAACACACAGAACAGCAAAAACCACTACAGTCACTCAGGGTGAAACAATACGATACGTTGGAATTTACTTCGATGCAGATATGAACTGGAATAGCCACATAAACCATCTACACAACAAACTCCGAACAATAAGTGGCAAACTCTACAGGTTAAAAGACATAGTTCCCATACGCCTAAAAACACTAATATAGAAAGCACTATGCCAAAATATACTAAGATACGCTATAACAACGTATGCTTTCTGTGCACCCTACAAATTAAATAGATTAATGTCGCTACAGTACAAAATGATAAAACTGACCTTTTATTTTCTCTTTGTTCCTACAAAGAGAAAATAACGACCTTATATACATTGCAATGTCAGAACACAAAATACTGACAGAAAAACATTTATGTCACTATGCAGCTTTGCTGAAACATTATTTCAATGCCAACTACAGGACAGTCAGAAATACATACCGTATAACAAGACCTTAGACTACTAATTATATCACATATAAATACAATAATCACTACGGAAATGCCACGCGAAACTTCTACATCCCAGGCATGATAAACAAATTACCTTTTGAATACAGAAACCTTACAAACTACAATAGCCTGAAAAGAGCTCTCAGGACATACTATGAACAAGAAACCCGCACCCAAAATACCATACAAACTTAATGAAACACAATATATTCGTTCAGGCTTCCAGTTCAGTGACGCATCAATACATTCCAAGTTATTGTGTGTGTGTGTGTGTGTGTGTGTGTGTGTGTGTGTGTGTGTGTGTGTGTGTGTGTGTGTGTGTGTGTGTGTGTGTGTGTGTGTGTGTGCGTGCGTGCGTGCGTGTGTGCGTGCGTGCGTGCGTGCATGTGAGTGCGCACGCGCGAATTTCTCAATCATAGATTTCGTAGCTTCCCAACACAGGGAAAAAAAAAAAAACAATAAATAATAACCAACTGGTGTCATCCTCAGATAAGCTTACATTTAAGCTTCGAGGATGAAAGCAGAGAAATTAGTTCTCATCCAAGATGTATCATATGTAACCAAGTGCATGTAATGTACGTATCACATGTAAACCAATGTGATACGTACATATACCAATGTATATGTACGTATCACATTGGTTTACATTTTATAACCAATTTATAACCAATGTGATAAAAACCATTTAATGCATGTATTACTGTATATGTAAACCAATGTATGTAATGTATGTAATAACTGTAACAAACGTATGCAATATAGAGTGATTATATCCATTGATATTGTATATATAGCGTGTAAAATTGCAAAGAAACATCTGTATAATCATCATTATGAATATTATAATAATATATGTTGTAAACAGTTATTGTTATTATTATTATTTTTTTAAATTAAGTACGAGAAAGTATTTGTTATGCATAATTGTCTCCATATAATGTATGTAATTTATCTGAGAAATAAAAAAAAATGATCTGAGAAAAAAAAATACTGGTGTTTCCGTGAAATCAGAAAAACCTAACGCGGTAGAGTCATACGAACTTTCACACACACACACACACAATACCTATTCCTCACCTTGAACTCATCCACTGTTTTCCTACTAATATACTAGTTGTCCCGTATTGCTGGCAACTATGCAATACCTATTGTGTGCTATCTAATTCCTATCTCCGCTATTTAGTTCGGATTCAATTCTACAAATACTCATTTTGTAATAAAAATCGTATAGCAATAACCCACATCTACCCAAAGGAAAAGATATACAAAAATAAAAGCAGACGAATGATAAGAAAGAACGAATGGAATAGTTAAATGGCTAATCACTGGAAACAGATATGTGCATCCACCAGCATGAATCTAGTAGTTCTAGTTCATGGTTTTCGTATCCCATAAAGCACTAGAGAATTATCATTCGATGTTAAAATTTAAATACTTCAGAGACAGCTCCTGAAGAAGAAGCGACTCTCGTACGAAACGTGATTAATCACGCAAATATTCTTGATGTGGAATCCGAAGCCCGTAACCATCTTCCTTAATAAGATCTGAATGAAAGTCACTTAGCTGCTGGCAAATAAATGCGTTCGTTCCTTTTCCTCTTCTATCATTCCCAGACTACAAATAAGCGGGCTTGCTCTTCTTACCGCCAGGAAAATAAACAGCATCTCTCCCGATTACCTCGTTCCCGAGAAATGGAAATTTCAAACTGCTTATTTGAACGGTTAATCTTTTTGACTGGGCCTCTTATCATCCCCGATTTTCAAAGCCTCCTTGATGGATTAACAAGCGTAAAGCAAGGCGAGTAGCGCACGGATTAAATCAATACCGGTGAAGGAAAACGGAGCTCGAATATGAAAGGCCGTTTAGGTGCTGTTGATTAAAAGAGCAAGAAGTGGACCACCAGGGAAATATGAACTACAAGAGGAATATGAATGAGTGCTACAAATACGATTTCGGTAAAAAAAAAAAAAAAAAAAGTGATGTTTCACTGTAGCATAGTTCTCTTTTATTGTAAAGAACAGAACTACGCTATACATAAAGGAAGGTGCGATCTCACTACTATCTGCTGAAAACAGCCTTCTGTGAGTGAGTTCTTCACGCTCGCGTGTGTATTTATGCCAGACTACGAGAAGTACGTGGTCTGGCAGACAATGCTTGCCTCTTATCTGCGCTGTGCACCCATCACTGAAGCTTCACAGCTTCACATAAGAGCCTCAGTGTCAAATGACTGGGCGGCGTAGGGATGAAAAAACAGTTCTTCAGTAGAAAAGATCCACTGAGAACCCCGGATGTTCCTCTCTACACACTGAAATCTACACGGATACCAAAAAAAAAAAAAAACGTGACGTTGATCTTGACATGCGTGGTGTCAATTCTTTGACCGCACTTACTCATCCATATTGGAAGACTCTTTAGTGGAAAGTATCGGGGTGTTTGTCCTGTTGTCTAGAGAACACTGCAGGTGGTGTCAACGGTGCCAGGCCAATCACTAAAGACGTCACAAAATAGAAGAAGAAAAAAAAATAATAAGGCGTGTTAAGTTCGTTGAAGGACTGTCGACTGTAGTTCGCCTGTAATGAAGGGTTGTCGCCCTTGTAAGCCTGTCGGCTTTTTAGTCGTACGGATGACGCAAAAAATCACGCTTTGAGCTGTTTATTAAAGAAAACAAGTCGCTAAGACACGAAGGCCCCTGCGAAAAGAATGACACCAAACCTGTCATTATAACCTAATGCGTTATTGGCAGGGTAGCTAGAGTGGCTCGTGACAGCCAGTATTACACGCTGCCACCGGAGAATTAAATCCCACGCTGACTAATTACTATCGGACCCGTCTCGCACGTGACGCGTTCTTAATACGACGCGGCCTGGGGAGGGCAGAATAATTTATGAAAGGAGGGACTGGCACAGTAGTGCAAATCTTGCTCTAACATCGAAAGGTTTTTCCCTACTGATGTGCAAGCTTTGGGGATGTTCGAAGAGACTAAGCTATGCCCCGACAGTTTTAATCTTTTAGTTCCTTCCCGTAAGGGATAGCGGAGTTCTTCATACAATCGCTCGTATGGGATCCAATCGATTCACATGTGGCGAATTTGGGAGCAAAATCAGGTGGTTTTAATAAGGCTTACCTGTTTCCAATGGAAGGGCTTTGGGTCCCAGGATATCTTCGTCATCATCGTCCATATCCATGTTCAGGAAAGGGTTCTTGTCGTCTAAGAAGCCCGTTTCATCTTGGGCATGCCGAGACTGAAACAAAGAAAGACAATTAATGACAAGTTTAATAAAGCCATTGTAAAACTATATCCTAAAACTATATAATTTATTGCCTAAAAATCTTAGGTAAACACCAGAGACTTTTTTATTCATCTGACATAAGAAGAACATGATTTATTTATTTTTTTAAAAATCCAAATCAGCACTCGCCAACAGCAACAAGGTTACCTTTTAAATCTATGCATTTAATCTTTCCTTAGCTTGTATGATTCAAGTGATGTGATTTTATGCCAATAGCCTTTTAAGGAAAAATATAATACGTTGTTCGTGAATTCCATACGGGAGTTCAACTCCATCTTTATTACAAGCATTTAAATGCATTTCCTTGAATTCTATGTGTCCTCGGATTGGTTTTGACTCGATATAAAAGAAAAAATGATCATATCTAGAAACCAACCAAAACACATAATAAAAATAGAGAACCATCAACTGGAACAAGTCCACTCCTTTAAATACTTGGGATCATATATACAAGAAGATGGTAGACTATACACAGAAATTAACAACAGGATAATCGGGGGGAACAAAGCTATTCTATGCAATGAAAGGCCTACTCCTAGATAAGAAAGAAGTCACCCAGAATACCAAAAGGGCAGTGTCCCGTTCAGTGTTTCTACCAACATTAACATACAGTTGTGAGTCTCAGTGTTTAACAACAGGAAACACAAATAAACTACAAACAATTGAAATGAAATATCTCAGGAAAGCGGCACAAAAAACAAGACTAGACCGAATAAGAAATCAAACTATAAGACAGCCTTCAAGTTACACCTTTGAACCAATTCATAACACAAGCCCAAATGAGGTGGTTTGGACATCATAATCGAATGGAAGAAGGAAGAATAGCAAAAACTGTATACGAAAGCCAGAAAATAGGAAAAAAAGAAACATAGGCAGACCCAGGAAAGGTTGGCAAAAGGAAATTAAAGAAAAATTGGAAAATAAGGGAATTAACTGGAAAGAAGCAAAACAACAAGCCTTGGACAGGATGGCATGGAAATCTCTTTGGCAAAATCGCGACGCTTAAAAGCACAAGAGATCATAGACGAAGAAGAAGGTAAAAGAAAAAAAAAAACAGCAATCTCCACATTTGACCAGTTAATTAGTCCTGTATGAAAAACATGTCTAAAATATTCGTCTGGGATAACATTTAGATTTCAGTTCGTATTTTCCTCATTCAAGTGATGTGATTCCACTGCCAAAAAGTCTTTTAAGAAGAAAAAAAAATAGGTTACCAACTTCCAGTAGTGTTCTTAAAGCTGGTTTTCCCATTCAGTTGTTTCCGACCGTAAGCGACTTTATAAGCTTTGCCCACAAAGTATTCCTGGTGAGATTTTTACAGGGTAGTTCACTATTGCTCTTTCCGGGTGAAAAAACCCCTACCTCCTTATGAGACGGACTAACTCACCTTTAGTCGAAAGAGATCAGATAAAGGTTCCGTCACTGACGGGAATCGAACCCAGATCTTTCCGACCAAAGGGCTTCGTCTATACTGACTGAGCTACGGAGGTTCGTGTTCTTAACTATATTTTAATAACACATTCACAAACAGAAATTCTGATCTCTTTCAGGAATCTTAAACCGTTTCTTAGCCATCCATATAATCATCTTTGTCATTACAATCATCCCTAACTTGATTCGTATAATTACAATGTCTTATCCCGATCCATGCGCGTATCCTTACGATTGCTTTTATTCTTACGGTTACTCTGATCCCATGATTGCCTTGCAATCATCCTTATCGTTATAAATACAATTATATTTATCCTGATCCTTATAATTATTATGATACCAATAATAAAACATCTCATAAGGCCAGTCGGATAAACCAGTTTAGTCACTGTTGTAAAAGTCTTGTCGAAAGATTTAGTATTATACATTGAAAATGTTTCTTGACGATCGTGATCTTCTAACCCGTTTCGGGTCAAAGGTCGAATCAACGATATAACCGATGACAGTAACGCGACTCATGGGGGCTAGGGTAGCGACCTGGCCTATTGAGATTGTATAGAGAATGCATTATCTGATCGGCGATACTTACGCAGAGACCGAAATCAAAAATGGGAGCACAGAGGGAAAAGATGCGAGAAGCAGGCGTTACCTAGTTCGGCTGGAAGAGCATCTTTACGAGTTAACACGACGGCGTCTTACGACGACGAAAGAGAAAAAGATAAAATTAATGACTTCCTTTATGAGGCAGCGAAATTTAATGCGTCATTAAGCGAATAACTAGAGGGAAAGAAGTACAATGTGTGCATGTATGTATGTATATGCACACATGTACGTGTGCGCGCACCCACCCGTCTCCTACACACACACGTGTGAGACGCGTGCATTGAGCAGAAGACTCGGTTAAGCGTGTAGTTTAGTTTTTAGGAGGATGAAAGAAAGCTGTTGGGACTCTAAATTGCTGCCAAACGACCTTCTAATAGTGACCGTGCTAAAGAGCGAGTTTTATTGTTGCGTCATCGATGACACACTTCCTTTTTTTACACGTCATGCTTAAAGGCGCAAATAAATGCACGTTTACAAACTGTTCTTTAATGGTTGAGTTCTTCAAATGCTCCAGGGATGGTGACTGGGGAGGGTTGAAGAGAATAAAGAAAACCAAGTACGCTTCGAAAGGAAAAACGGAAATACTGGAAGCCACGAACGTCAACTGCATGTCTAACAGCAATTAGGAGCTTTCCAATTGATACCAGAGAATGTATTTGGGACATCCGGGTATTTGCGGTTTCCTGCATCATCGCCTTCTTTTTTGTTCCTTTTTTATTTGATCAGTTTTGGAGAATCAAGTAGTCGTTTGTAGGAGATGCAAGGTATTATTTTTTATTCTCTTCAAAAGTAAGTATTGCTATCAATAATGAACAAAATAAAGGCAGCAGATTTTGATTTTTCGCTGCCGACTCGATGCCAATTTGTAAAGAACATCCCCACTTATTAATAGTTATTTTGTTTTTACTGTTTTCTGTAAAAACAAAATATCAATATCCATAAATCAATTGTATTGACAGTTCCAAAGCAACCTTGCAGATCAGTGATGGAAATTCGATGACCAATACATCGCAATTCACGTTATTCAATATTCATAGCAATGCCTAAAAAACAGAATCTTGTTGGAATGGTGTCGAATCACTTGAAGGTCATGTAAAGTTTTTTTTTTTACATTTTGACCACGAAGTCCAGTTCCATAGGCCTTCCAGGATACAATGACTGGACTGCTCCACATTCTCGGATGGTATTCAAGTAATTCAACCCGGACCGAGTTTTCAACTTGCAACCTGTCATTAATCTCCCCTAGAGTTTTATCTTATAATGTATCTATGATATCGGTTGACTTTACTTCCATTTCTTGCATCCGTAACGATATGAAAGAATGGTCGAGACTTCTCTAGAATATCTAGAAAAGATTTCTACCAGACGACACAGTTCAAGTTTGTCGTCATTTCCGGGACTGGCCAACCAATCACTGATTATTTGAAGCTATTGGTTACGAGTTCAAATCAATGGCATTTTTTAAAAATCATTTTTATGTACATTTATTCAATTCGAGTTCAACCTGACCTTTTTTAAATCATCTCAGTTAAATCACTACACATACGTTTCAAAATTAATCCGGATCGATCAATAAAAAAAAAAAAGCAATCGATTGATTGCCTCATACGGCTGTAGCCATGGTTTACCACTACTCCTAGACTTCACCAAGCGAAGAATTTTTCCATTAATCTTCCTTGTTGTAACGTTACGCTCTCGTTTGCTGCTACTGTGGTGGTGTTGCGTTGTGGTCTTTCGCGGAACGAAAGTAGATCCTCTTTATTGTTTCGCTGGCTTTGTTATTTCGTGGCTGGAAATGTCCAACCAAATAATGATGACAATTGATTTGATTTTTAATATCACAATGGTTACATTGTGATATTATATTGAGAGAGAGAAATTCTTTAACTTACGCTACAAAGTAGTCTGTTCAAGTGGGCAACAGGGCTGTCGTTATTAAAAAGGACAACTAAAGTTCTCACTGGTTCTGTGTCTACTAGCTTTTCACACCCACAATAATCAAACTGCCAGCTTATTGATTTGTCTTCATTTACGCAAGGGTCTCAGACTGGTGAAAAAATAAGACATCGGATGAAGCAATGCTCGTTCGGAGTTTTTGTCCGTGTTAAGTACAGTGATATAATCTGCTGAGAGCAGACATTTGGTAGAAAAATCAGTTGGGCCTGACAAAGCCGTCCTTCAATTTCTATATTTGTTGTGATCATTCGAGCAAAAAGATATAAATAACATATTGAGCTGAAGAACAAGGACGCCTTTGTCTATACTCCCTTTTTTTTTTAATTATGGGAGTAGACATACGTCCATGAATGAGAAGAGTTTTTCTAATTTCTAATAGGAATATGATAAAAAGGAGTTCATGTGGAACTGATCAGAAGCTTTACATTTGATCTAAATGTTATATTTACATTGTCAATGAGATCGCCATCATTTGTGGCCATGATCATTGTAATATGATCATGACCACAGTATTCTAAAAATTTAATATGCCATGCTTTGCTATAATTTAAATTAATATTGTAATTCAATATTGCAATTCAATATTTATTTCATAAACATTTTTGCTTAATATTTTAGTTCAATTTATATATTTTAAAATATGGTATCTAAAAATATACCAATTTAATTTATCGTTCTAATTCAACTAGATACCTAATAAAATTAACATATTCTTTCTTTTAGTTGCTAAAATTATTCTTAAAAGTGTTCAAGTTTTCTAAAAAAATAGCAAAAAATGCATATTTACTCTAATAAACAAAATATCGAGTAAATCGTTCTTCCCGAAAACATGGTCGATACTTATAGGGATTCAAGTATGATTCACGTTATTAATACCTGAGTGATGCTCAACAATTTCAAGAATACATGGTCGATACTTATAGGGATTCAAGTATGATTCACGTTATTAATACCTGAGTGATGCTCAACAATTTCAAGAATAGAAGCTGTGGCCATTCCAAGTTTATAAAATTTTCATCTAAGGATTTCTTTTTTTTAAATAATGCATTAATTAAATAATTATTCTTTGAAGAATAAGGCTTTCTTTTCTTACTTTCCAAATCAGTTTTTAACAAACTTCAGATGCTCTTTTTTTAATACTCAATTTTAAAAATATTCTTTTACTTTGTAGCAATAATGAAATTAAATTTTTATTATATTATTTAGTAAGAAATGTAATTTAAAATTATATAAAAATAAAATAATTACTTTTGCTTAAAATGTTGCAATATAAATTAAATAAATATAAGTACACCATTTTTTATCTTTTATGACAGCATATAAATAGGACATAAAAAGCAAGAAGAAATGTTTAAATTTATTTATAATGTTTGCTTTTTTTTTCATTTGATACTTTTAATTACATATTTTTTTATTTTTTTACTTCTAACAGTTAACTATGCATGAACTTGACTAAATACAGACAGAATGTATTAGATGAAATCATTAACTTTACGTGCATTCTTTTCATGATAGGGATTCAAGTAAATAGTGCAAAACCTAAAAACTCTCTAAAACAACATCAGTACTTTAGTGTATCTTGTTAAGTGTTGTTGGGAACTTGCTAAGACTTGATTAGCGCAGCCTTCAGACATGCAGAGTGATGTTATCGCTGCTGATAAAAAGCAGTGTTTGAAAGAAATTTCGTTTCTAAGAGTCGATGAGGGAAATTAAAAACATGCCAAGCAAGCATAAAAAAGAAGAAATGACGTCCTTCATCCCTTCTGTGTCTAAAGTTGCTAATTAAGTTTTAATTAAAGTCAATGAGTGACACTCGATAGCCTTCCCTTAACTTTATTATAAACATCAGCCTGCTTGGCCCCCATTGATCGAGTTGAAACTTCGACGCCGTTTTAAGGTAACTAAATGTTTCTTTCCTTCCTTCTATCACCAAAACTCTTTAATCTGTTGATCCGATAACGGCCTTTGCAGGTCGTCTACTATTCACATCATTGTACAAGGGGGAGCGCCCACAACTCCAAGAAACTAATTTCACGATTGAATAAAGCGAAGAATTACCGCGATCCTTTGTAGCAAAGTAGTTCTTTGGTTGGCCGCAAGAGGACGGTTCAAAAGACGTCACACACACGACAGTTATTGAAGCAGTGAGCCCCTTAATTGAGTTGTAAAATTGCTGCGATGTGCAAGAGACCCTGATAACGATATCAGTTGCCACGAGGGTCCTTCTTATTCTTTCTTTCACTCATTCTTCTCGAGAAAGAAACGAAAAAAAAAAAAGGTCGAATACATGTTATTTCGGATGAGCATCGAAAAGAGTTATCACAGCAAAAGAAAGCGACACTTCTAAACGGAAAAAGTTTCTAGGTTTCCTGAGAACTGATCTTTGATTTCTTACTGGAGACGGATTCATTTCATTTATACCACTTACCTGTACCCTGTGATCAAAATGTATTAAACCAGATGCTGCCAAACCAAAATATTGTACTTTATTCATTTATTTTGATGAAAGTAGGCTAAAGTAAACTCTTTCTACATGTAAAGACTGGTTCCAGAGCTCCTCCAAATGCAAATACCCCTCCACTGGAGAAAGTTTATTTTTCTATTTTAATACTCGTAAATTTAACTAATTTTTATTTAGGATAACTTGGAGATATCCTGTTTTTTTTAGTAGGATATCAGCCTACTTCGAGGCGAACTGTTCCATATATGATACAACAGAGCGATAACAATATTATTAATACGTGACATCTCCAAAGAGTCTAAGGGAAGATATTCCACTTTACGCAATCCAATGTCTACCCCACCTAAACCTCATCTACACAGAACGTCATCTACTGCTACCAATAGTATTTTTGTCTGTAAATTGCGTGTATAGTATGGCCGATTTGTCTATGTGTTTGATGATAACCCGGTTTCCTGGAAAACCCTGCTATCTCCTTATGAGATCGACTAACTCATCTTCTTTGAAAAGACCACAAAGATTTCTCTCACCAGATTAAAAGAAATTGAAACTTTCTTTTAGTTCATATCTGTTTATAAATCGCACAATCATTGAGATTATTACGTGCCATCTCCCAGACGTCCGAGGACTCATCGCGCTAGGGTACTCCACTCTACTCTACATAGCCCACAGTCAACATTACCTAAACTTCCATCCACAAACAATGCATTATCTACATAACGCTACAATCCATCAACTATCCATAGCGCCATCTACCGCCACTAATGATATTTTTTGTTTGCAAATCACATATGTACTAGGGCTGATTTGAAAAGTAGTATCATTATACTTGTTTTATGTGAGGATTAGGAGAGGCTGAAGACTATGCAATGAAAAATGTCAACTACTGCTTATTGGTCAATGTTTATATCACTTTTTTTTTTAATAACTTTCACTTACTTGAATAGAAAAATGAAATTTTATCGAAGTTGCTTACAACTCACGTGTAGCGATCTTATAATTTCCCACAGAAATTTACATATTTTTCGTATAAGTAGAAATTGATTTTTTTTTATTTTAAAAAAGTACGATGAATTGCTAGTTGGCTAATAGATGGTAATGGATTTTTCGAAGATACTTAATTCGTTTTTATATTATAGATAAATTCAATGACGAAACTACTCACGAAGGAATTGAAACAGTTAATAAATTTTTATTTATTAATTATTTTTTTATTCTTTTGTTATAATAAAATACAGAAAGTGAAGTTTTTTTTTTAATAATTAAAAACGTTATTTACATTTTAAATCCTTTTGTGACTTATGGGCCACCCTGTACAAAACATAAAAATCTGAACCAAATCCTCATAATTCAATCCCAATATTTTAAGTTTACCAATGATTAATTAGAGAAAAAAAAATGAACGTATGACTAAAATAAAGAGCCAAAAGGTTTCAGTTCGGCGATGCAAAATTACATAAGCAAAGTGGATAATATCCATTTTGCTTATGTGATTTTGCATCGCCGAACTAAAACCTTTAGGCTCTTTGTTTTAGTAAATACTTTTATGCACCGACCGAGAGTTCACTTACGAAAAATACATTTCAGTTTCCTTAGTACTGAACAAGAGTTTTTGCTCTCTTAATGTTTCTGCCTGGTGTCTGAGGAGAACCAACCAGTTCGAACTGTCAGGCCAGTGAAACCTTATCACAATGGACTAATAAAAGGCGAATATATAGACGCTTAGGCGGCGCCTATGTCTTTTAAGTAGTCCACACTAAGGCAACTCGTGAATGCCGGAGAGTGTATACACCCGTAAGCTCTCTGGTCATACCTTACGAAACTTTCGCAGTTTCTACATTCAGCTTTGAAATAATGCCAGATCTAATATCCACTTTGCTTATGTAATAATGAAAATATGAGCCTTAGATACAGAATCATTCTTTCTGCTGATTCCCAGCTTCGGGATTGGAATTTAGCCTTTATAACCAATGAAATTATGCGTTTTTTTTTTTTCTCCAACTGCGTCACAGAGGCATCTTAGTTATTCGGTAATCTTCGAAACCCTATTTTTCATCCCTAGAGGATACTTTACTGTCCAAAAATAATTATTCTATCGTCTTTCTGAGAGAGAGAGACTGGAATGGTTCCATCCAAAACGTACTTTATCAAATAACAAGAAAAGCTGGGTACCCATAGAACAATGGATCCGATATAGACAGATCTAAAATACCACTGAATTGTCACTTTATCTGGTTTAAGATTGCATGACTGTGGTAGTACTATGCATTCTTGACTTCTTTATGGTACTCATCTGCTTAGGTTGCAAAACACAATCATTGATTTGCACATTAACATTGAGTACAATTTTAACTAAATAGACATGCCTTGTTTCCAATAACGCTGTCGGCCAGTGTACATTAAATTTCTTTCTTAGTTTGTAATATATGGAAAAAAATTCCTGCGAACTAAATCCGTGTGGCACCCAACAGTTCCTTTAACATGGAAATTGCCTTTGGTCGGTGATATATGCGCAACTTCTGTGGTTAACGGAAGAAAGGAAACCAGGCCATCTACAGATAAGGCAATAGTTACCGCATCTATTTCCGCACACATCCTGAAGCAGGGAGAAAGGACTATTCTCTCTGTTTACCAGGAAGTAAAAGGATGATGGGGGATTATTCTAGCGAGATACTCCAAGATTAGAATCAGATTGAGTGTCGCGAACATTTACAGAGGATGTAATGATGTCTAGCGAGCTCATAATGACAACGAGAAGTCTGAAATGAACTTTAGTAGAAGTTCGGATGCTGTTGTTTCTACTATCATTTTCGCAGTTATCTCAATTACTGCACACCCTCCCGAGCAACGAGACATTCTCCAATCGTAACGCTAACAGAACATTAATCATCAATCACTAGTTGTGCGGCAACACAAGCGGGGTTGGCCATGCTAGTAATTTAGACAAATGGTGGGATCCTTCTCTGTTAATTGGCGACATATTTCAAACTGCCTACGCCATCAATAAGCTAAAGTTTGTTTGTTTCTACAAGAAACGAACGAACTGTGTCATCCTAAACCAATCCTTGTCCTTCATCCAATCGAGATTGAGCAGGATGTTTAAGAGGATCAGATTTAAAGTTGCCCCAGTGACAGCTTATGGTCTTTAACACAAAGCATTCCCAACTGATGATTCTCAGGTATTCTCGGCTTCAAATCGTGTTAAGAGGCCGGCAGATATGAGATAATCTTTTAGCCTCTTTGCTAATTGCATCTAAGGAGTAAATTGGCGGAAAGGAGAGAATTTTCCAGGGATAAAATGTCTCCCTAGCCGAGATATCTGATTACATCAAGATTTATGTAAAGTGCGATTCTACGGAAGAATTATATTGCCTCATGTAATTAAGGTAATTCTGCGCAAGCTCACGTCCCACGGCTGAGTTTAATTAAACAAAGTGCTATTTCATCAGCAATGTCAAGGGCTATACACCATCTGGTTCGAGGCTATCTGTAAACGTCGACAGGTCTACATGTGCTGCCACCTTTAAATTAATATATTTTTTGTCTACGATTTTTTTCTGTGCTGCCATCTACATTTCAGTATATGAACCATAAAAAGAATATTTAAATTCACTCAGTCATTCCCTAAATACACCCACGAGTCATTTTTCTTCCGTAATATTTGCATCTTACCGTCATTTCTTCATCCGCTGTCTACAACTACCCACATATTAATGCGAAGTGAAAACGGATATTGTATTAAAACAAACTGCTTCACTTATGATTCGCATCACATTTAAATAAAGTTGTGCCTGTACAGTTAAAAGACTTATTTGTCTGAACTGTAAATGAGAAAAATTTCGAACTTTTCTCTAAGATGCGCCTTTTCTTCACATGCTAGACGGTATTAAACAGCCTCTTGGTCGCTGTTAGCAGCTAAAATATCATTTTAAACCATTTGCGCAAGATAGAGATTTGCTTTAAATGGATAGATCCACTTAAAAGCTAGGAGTAATGAGATCTCTTATTTCTTTCTGGGCGAATACAAAGACGAAGAACATTTATGGATCTCGATCCATTTGAAGAGTCCTCCCGTCTGCTCTTGATGACGTGATCTCCACGCGAAAGTCGCCTTTGCGCTCATCAACAGCTAATCTACATAGCCATGACGAAAAGATACTCAAAGCAGAAGAGAAAGCTATTATCAGGAGACTTATTTGCTTTCAATACGGAATTATCAGTCGAGGACTTTTCTGAAAAGTGAACTTCAGAACAGCGTAAACGAAGAGACTTTATCTTAATGCTTCTTTTAAGAAGCTAAGAAATGGTGTGCTTCAATTAGCTTATAAATCATCTCTTTAATGATTACATCCTTCTTCCTGCCCTTTTCATGCTGTTGGCATTTTTCCTTCCCCATTATTATAATATGATGTTTGCACATATTTTCTTCTGAAAATTGACTATAAAAAGATTTGGTCTTCGCATGCGTGTGCACGTGACAGACTTGGCATAATATTTAAATCAATATAAAGATTATTTGACGTCTTCGACGTTGGTACGACAAACAAATATATATATATATATATATATATATATAACATTATAGGACTTTTATGTTAGAATAAAAATATAATACTTTATTTATTTTTCATTTTTATTAATAGTTTTCTTTCCAAAAATTTAAAAACATAAGAAGAAACATAAGCTAAAGCAAAACACACCAAAAAGTTAATCGAATAATTTTTGTTTATTTTCTGACATTTTTGTATTTCTTTACTAGAGATTAGCGAAACGTTTGTGCATTCCAAGAGTTATTTATTTTTGTCTTAAATAAATAATTTAATAAAAGCATTCTAAATTGAGTAGTGCCATTATTTTTGTATTAAACGCGAGTGAATGTATCCTTTTTAAATCGGTACCCTTTAAGAATTTTATTGCAATGGATAGGGAATTCAGGAATCATTACATATCTTACATGCTAGAATAAAAATACATTTTATTTACTTTTTATTTTTCATCTTTCAACAATTTTCTTTCCAAAAATTTAAAAGCTTAATAAGAAAACACAAACTAAAACCATACACACCAAAAAATTAATCAAATAATACATAATGAAATATTTTTTTCACATTATGTTAAAGATTTATTAAAGATATTCTTTATGTATTTGAGATTTCTTATATTTCTTCTCGCTGTACATTCTCTATATATACATACTTGATATTAAGTGTATGTTGTATTAAAGAAATGCCAACCAAATTGTCTTTTCAAAAACGAATTTATTCTTGTCTTAAATAATTTAATAAAAACATTCTAAATCGAGTGGGGCCATTATTTTCACACTAAATGTGAGTGAATGTATCCCTTTAAATCGGTACCCTTTAAGAATTTTATTGCAATAGATAGGGATTTCAGGAAGCCTTCTTTCTTAGATACTCCGCTGCAATCGATAGAAAGGAAGTACATTATGCAGCTGCCTCCTTTACGATAACTAGGTTAAGTTCAGATAAAGTCGCATACATGTCAAACTACATACTTTTTAGAACCATTAAAAAAGCAGCTTCTTTTCTATTGATTCCCCAGCGCGCACACTTCTTTATGTTAAGTATCTTTTGCCCTTATAGTTTCCGCGTTCTTTATAATCCACAATAAACAACACATGGCCCCCCTTCTCAAGACATATTACAGGTTCAAGCATTATTTTGCTGCCTGCGTTCTGTACGGGCCATCTTTTCTAATGCAATCGGCATGGGATACTGTGGATGACTCCATTCTAATAACACAAACGTGTTGCCTGTTTCTAACGTAGCCTCCACCCCGATATCAATTACCTCGTCTAACCAACCCGAAATACTTACTAGGGCTGCATTAGAAATCGGTGTATGCAACCGAGGAAAAACTACATTGAGTTTTGTATATATCTTTCTTTTTCCAGAAGGCATCTTTAAGTTGTTGTTTTTTTTCTTTCCGCTTTTGCTGATGTACACAGCGAGTTTGAAATAGAATCAGCTCTAGTATCCAAAAATACGATAAGACAGCAAGCCTGACAAATTTATTCTCAGTAAATCAGCAAAGTATTTCAAGTCAGCAACATTCTATGAATTATGCAAACTTCCATGCTGTGTGTGTGTGTGTGTGTGTGTGTGTGTGTGTGTGTGTGTGTGTGTGTGTGTGTGTGTGTGTGTGTGTGTGTGTGTGTGTGTGTGTGTGTGTGTGTGTGTGTGTGTGTGTGTGTGTTGTTTTGAAAACCTTCGAATATATAAAAAAAAAAATCCAACTTTTTCCCCTTCCTCTTATCACTGAAGATTGTATTCTACACTAACATTACTAACTAAAGAGATTCAGTTACTTTACTGGTCTAGAAATAAAAAAAGATACAAAGCAAGTAAGAGATGTTTAATAATAAACATTTTATTGGCAACATAAAAGATGCGTTCGTTATGAAAAGTTAAAAAAAAAAGGGACTGATTTTATCTTATTTTTCTATAAGTCTCAACACTAGGGTATCGAAGAGTTTGACGTAGTGATATATGGAAAACATCGCTGCTAAATTTATTTTCACGAGGCATATGTTGGATAGACACGAAGGTTAATTGAAATAATAAAGAGTACAGAAATTACTCTATTAGTGCACGTTCTATCAAGGAACTACAGAAAATATTTAAAGAGGTTGCACTCGCAGAAAGACTCCACGGAATCTGAATTGTAAGTGCCACAATCACAGGCAGATTCTTTCTGCTATTTATCAATTATTAATAATTTCAGTTAGAAACTTAGATTTAGGAAATACTAGGGGAGATTGAGACAGCCTTCTTCAGCCCCCCCCCCCCGCCAGTAGTGTTACCCTTTGTACATTGTTGCTGCTGCTTCAGACGAAAGAAGCCCCAGAGGTGTAACACTGGTAACATGAAGCTAATGTCTCTGACCAGGCGTCCAAAGGTATCAAGCCTCCTGGACCACTTGCAGCAACCATGATAAATAGGAAATACTAGCCGTTATTTCAAAAGACTTAACAACAGTTAATGACTGATATATGATGTTGGATGTATGAGTGAATATATTGGATGATCGCTGTCTCAGATATTCGGTAAGTTTGCATTTACACATTCGGTCAGTTGAGTTGTTCACAGACATGCTTGAATGTTTTTTTTATTAATTGCAACTATCATCTTGATAAAGTTACAGAAAGACAACGAAACGTCTGAGCTGTGGGCCTCAAAATTAACGATATATGTAAACTTTATATATAATAAAAGGACAGCAGGAAGTTTATAATGATAATGATATCCTAGTTGCATTAATATATATTTTGAAATGAGGACCCGAATGTTTTGAATCTTAAGTTCCGTATCAATGAAGTACTTCTAACTTATCAATAATCCTCAAAATGCAATTGGAATGTGTCAGAAATTTGGAGTAAACCTTTCCATTACATTCCAGTGTCATCTTCTATCTAGGAGGTTGACTACCATGATGTGATTCATGATTAACTACGGGCATTACATGTGGTGAGGATCCTCTCTTTCACATATTGTCGTAAGTATTCATGGCTGTAAATCCGTATGTGTATTCACGGGGCCGGTATGCCTGTTTTTGGGGGGACGAAAAACCCGAGTTTCCGGGTGAAAAACCCTCTACCAACCTATGAGACCGACTAACACCTTTAGTTGAAAGAGAACAGATAAAGGGTTCTCAAGTCATGGACGGGAATCGAACCCAGTTCTTCTCAATCAAAGGGCTTCGTCTATACCTACTGATCTACGGAAGCTGCAAAGTAAACCTTATATGACTAGAATCAAAATTAAAGGCATGGATTACTAATGCAAGAAACAGAGAGAGAGAGAGAGATTTAAATACATATATTTACATGTGACTAATACCTGATTCTAAATCTGCATTCTCATATTTTTTTTCTTTCATTATTTAAATAAACTCCAGAGCCTCCGTAGCTCTCTTTCTATTAGTTGAAAAGATCAGGATTGGAATCCCGTCTATGACATGAGAAACCTTTATCAGGTGTTTTCAATAAATGATCTCATATAGAAGTGAGGATTTTTTCGTCCTCAAAACAGGCAAAGAAGACAGAAGAACACATGCAACTACAGCTATTCTGTCGGATTTGGTTTCGAGCGCGTGCACGATATATATATAAACTTTAGATATAACAAAAGGTCAGCAGGAAGTTTATATTGATACTAGGGGAGCTACGCGCCCCCCCACCCCGGTGCCTACGGCGCCCAACCCCCTGAGTTCTAGACTGGTAGGCCGGTTCTCCTTTGCATTCTGATGACTCGAATTTTGAAGACTCGACACTCAGGGTAGTCCCTGAGTTTCAAAACGTTTCGATAAACATGACATAAAAAAGCTTATCATTTTATATATATGTATATATATAGGGTAGATTAATCGCTTCAAAATATCGATTGGACAAATGATTTTGCTTTCATACCTACGAGGGGTTGGTTCCAATCCCACCGTAGCGTGGATGTTTTGTGAATGTCTTTGGGTGGTAATGTAGATGATAAGTAAGGTTGCAGGATTAACTAACCTTTAGTTCATCCACGGCAGTAATATAAAAATTGACAACTTTTGTGGATGGGATTATCATAAAAAAAAACAGTGATCGCTGTTCACTGCGTGCTTCCTTTTTGCATGAAAAGCAGCAATGATTGGTCAATCACATCGATTAGGTCATATAGTTCTTCGAGGATGAAAAACGACCTCATTCTAACCATCCACATGATTAGTGAAGTATAAGGAGATTGTCTCTCATATGCAATGACCCTTTTTGGGTTTTTATCAAACCAGAAGGCTGCATTACCGTTATAAAATCTCATTTTCACAAACGAGACAACCCATTTGTGAGAAGAAGTAGAATGGTTTCTTTATTCATTGAGAGGAGTTAGGTTCATGTAACAATGCGTGACTTATAGCAACCAGGGGGCGTCCTTTTCCTGTATTAGCTACCGTTACCATTAGCCTAGTTGCATTAATATATATTTTGAAATAAAGACCCGAATGTTTTGCATCTTAAGTTCCGTATCAATGAAGTACTTCTAACTTATCATCTTTATTGGCGTGATCCAGAGCCCGGAAAGGAGGTATACAAATCACTTACTGAGTTTCGCCTGTGGTGTCAGCATAAATGTGACAGAACGCTTCGAAATTCTTAACTTTAATAAAATGGCTGAAAATTCAAAATTCCGTCCCGAATATGTTACATAACTGCCGTAATGTATGGATCGTACAGCATTAAAGTGGGGGGGAGCGAGTACTATTAACATGCTACGTTATTTAACTGTAAATCACCAATGCGGAAGTAGTTTATTGCCTTGAGCATCCGGTTTTGACCGGTCCGGTCGCAAACATATATCACAGCACCCTTAATCGATATAGTTATCATCAATCGTCCGTGATAGAGTTTTCCCAGTAATTCGCCATATTTTATGAGTAGTAACGACGCATTTACCTCAAGCGTTCTTCTAGAAAAATCTGTCGCGATCTATGATCCATTACCACCCTTCTAACTATCTTAACTTTGGCACAGGAAAAGCGAAAAAGAAATTTCATGCGAATATATTTCCGCTTACACGTGAAAATTTATTGAGCAAACTACATCAGAGAAAATTACAAGAGGATTCTGTACGTTTAACGTCATGAATACATTCTGCGCATGCGTGAATGTTGTCGATTTTTATGTGCAGTTTAGTTTTCGGTTCTGCGCAAGATGGTGTAAAGCAATAGTTATTTTGATTACAATCTCTTCCTTTGGCCTGAAATGTAACAGCAGGCACATCAAAAACGTATTCAATGCAGTTAATCTTGGAGAATTTTCACCATCTGATGATGTAAAGAGAATACAATGATGGACGCTGGTTCATACATTTCTACAACGGACACTGATTTTAATGTTTTGTCTCGCCGCACACAAATAAAAATGCGAAAGGGGGGGGGGAGGTGAAACAGAACACTTTTGCAGCGAATCGATGTATCTTTCCCCACCATATCCCACCCCAAACTCGTTTCCCGGAACAGATAAATACACCATCGACAGTACCGCCATCTACATAAATGAAAGTGTGGAAAATGTTAATGCGAACTTGATTCTGTTATCGAAATTCAATGCGCAGGGCACAAATGTTTCTCGAGGTCTTTACTGACGTTAGAGGATGGGGGATTGCAGAGACAAATGTACCAGAATCGAAAGGAGACGCAGGACATCATACTTTCATGCGCATTTACGACATAAGGCGGGCTTAACCCACTACTGCTGATTCCATATCCTCTGATATATACGCTGCCATATCTAGTTATTCCAAATGGCTCTGGTTATTGCTGGCGCAAGTGCTCAAAAAAAAAAAAAAAAAAAAAAGAAAAGAAAAGAAAAGTGATATAAGAATGCTATACATCAATTCACGTATTTAGCTATCCTCGTCATTCTGCAACTTGAAAATGTCTTAATGATGTAAGACGACCACTAGAGAAAGGATGCGTCGCTATTTTATGAGACTTACTTGGATGACTTATTTTGGTGAAAAATAATGGATGCAATTTAGGTGCACTTAGTCTGCACTAGTCGGTTAAAGGACTCATTTATTTACTTATATATAATGTACTTTGAATTCTGTGCTGTCAAATACAGGAAAGAAACAAAAAAAAGTTGATAATTTCTCCTAGTTGTTTGCAGATGCTATTAAATTAAAGCAATCAGCAGAAAATAAGCACATATTTTGTCTGCTATTATATATTAAGAGTACGCTATCAACTAGTAGCAAATATTTTTCTAAATGTTCTACTCAATAATAATATCTGTTTTTTACAGTTTGTATTGCAATGTTCGTGCTTTCTTAGGAATGTTTTTTCTTGTACTTCAAAGAGCGGCGCTGTTGAACTGTAAATTTGTATTAACTATTTTGTGAAACAGATAAAGATTAAGGATTTCATAAACATAAATCTATCAAAGCCCGCTTATTGTATTATAAATTGTAAAATACTGATTCTAATTAATTTTAAATAAATATATATATATTTAAAATTAATCAGAATCAGTATTATAATCAGTAATTATATATTTTAAATATATTGTATTATAAATTGTAAAATAATGATTCTAATTAATTTTAAATATATAAACGCCAGGGTATTTGAGTTGATGATGACAAGGTTTTCGGTGGCTAATTAAGGAACGGATCTTTGGAAGTCGAGTGAACAAGGTTCTGATATTGTATTTTTTTAAAACTTTTGCTAATTAATTAGCCACCCAAAACCTTGTCATCATCAACTCAAATACCCTGGCGTATATAAAATATTATGTGACTGCGATATTCCTTATTTCGGGCAGACAGACAAATCTGTCGAAATGCGTATGGAAGAACACATGAGAGACATTACTTACAAGAGACAGCGAGCGAGTGCATTATCAAGTCACATCCTTTTCTCGGCTAATCCTAATGATGATAACCAAAGTCACAAAGTCTGCTGGGAAAAATCTACAAACATCTTCCTTGCAGTGACGAAATAGAGAGAAAAATTGTGGAATCGAGAGAAATCATCTTCAATCCTGTTCATCTAAATAACAACTTAAGCTACAACCTCCCAGATAGTCATTCAGCTGTAATCATGTACTGGCGTTCACGTGATGCAGCAAGCACGCACTCTCCCAACAATGCAACAAACGAAAGAACAGCTTCAAATAAACTACAACGTTTTCATGCTAATTATGTATAAAGACTGTCTATGTTGTTCATAGTCTTTTAACCCTCAATGTTTAGTGTTTTTTCTTTTATAATGTCACCTGAAGAAGGCTGTTACAGGCCGAAACTAGTAGTGTGTTTATATTAAAACCTTTTTAATTAAATCTCGGTTCTAGTCATTCAATTTTTTCATAAAACTATGTATGTTAACAGAGTCAATGATCATTCTGTCATATATATATATATATATATATATATATTTAAAATTAATCAGAATCAGTATTATAATCAGTAATTATAATATATATATATATATATATATATATATATATATATATATATATATATAGATAATGAGTCCTTGACTCTTTATCCCGTCATCTGAATGAAGAAAATCTGTGTGAATGGGGTGTCATTGAGCTAAAAAGCTCCAGTCGTGACTGGGTAACGGCAATAGCTGAGCCTCAATTAAAGCTTCATTGACTACAGCATTGCCATTTGGTACCCTGGAAATCCTAAAAAGGACTTCTTCCTCTCCATATATATATGGAGAGGAAGAAGTCCTAAGACAAAAACATAATTATTACACACATTTAAGACTTAATACATCATTAGGCAGATAGATATTTGCATGTATTTGCATGTACGAGTTGATATATCTAATCTAAATAGACAAAGAAAAATAGTCTAACAAATAAATGTTTTTCTGTCTTCCCATTTACACTTGAAGCGAGTATAAGTTTAGAAGAGTATATATACAGTATATATATATATATATATATATATATATATATATACTCTTCTAAACTTATAATTCAATAATATATAATATATATATATATATATATACATTATATATATACATTATATATTATTGAATTATATATAGTCCTTATAAGGACTGGCTTAAAGGGGCGAAGCAAGAATGCTTTTCATATTCCCCGTTATCTGTAGAGGACAGTGTAGGGATAAGGTGTTATTAAGCTATTAAAGCTCTGATCATGGCAGGAGAGTAACAGCAATAGCCGAGCCTCAGTTAGAACTTCATTGGCTACAGCATTCATCCATTACCCTCCAAGGGTATTGGATTGAATGAATCAATCACCGACTATGTAAGTAAAGGTGAAATCTCAAAAATACGGACGATCTCTAGGCCACTCCATAGTGGGCGAAAGACCGTCCTAATCTCAGCGTTGGTTCCACTCAGTGACGGGCTCCCCGACCACTGAGCAGAACCGCTCAAATTCCGAGGAAAATAATTCACCGACAAAGCCCTTCATCGGGCCGTGCCGGAGAACACCTTCCCCGGAGACTCAAAGTGCTCCCTTAAGGCAAAAACCTCAAGAGAGCGAACTCAAAAACTCATCGCCCAAGTGGGTAAGAGCAACAGCCGAACCTCAGTTAAACTTCATTGGTACAGCTTTGCGTTGCTATCCATCACCCCCAAGGGCATTAATTGAATGAATCACCGACTATGTAAGTAAAGGTGAAATCTCAAAAATACGGACGATCTCTAGGCCACTCCATAGTGGGCGAAAGACCGTCCTAATCTCAGCGTTGGTTCCACTCAGTGACGGGCTCCCCGACCACTGAGCAGAACCGCTCAAATTCCGAGGAAAATAATTCACCGACAAAGCCCCTCAGCGGGCCGTACCGGAGAACACCCTCCCCGGAGACTCAAAGTGCTCCCTTAAGGCAAAAACTTTAAGAGAGCGAACTCAAAAACTCATCGCCCAAGTGGGTAAGAGCAACAGCCGAACCTCAGTTAAACTTCATTGGTACAGCTTTGCGTTGCTATCCATCACCCCCAAGGGCATTAATTGAATCAATCACCGACTATGTAAGTAAAGGTGAAATCTCAAAAATATACGGACGATCTCTAGGCCACTCCATAGTGGGCGAAAGACCGTCCTAATCTCAGCGTTGGTTCCACTCAGTGACGGGCTCCCCGACCACTGAGCAGAACCGCTCAAATTCCGAGGAAAATAATTCACCGACAAAGCCCCTCAGCGGGCAGTGCCGGAGAACACCTTCCCCGGAGACTCAAAGTGCTCCCTTAAGGCAAAAACCTTAAGAGAGCGAACTCAAAAACTCATCGCCCAAGTGGGTAAGAGCAACAGCCGAACCTCAGTTAAACTTCATTGGTACAGCTTTGCGTTGCTATCCATCACCCCCAAGGGCATTAATGAATCAATCACCGAATGTGTAAGTAAAGGTGATATCTCAAAAATATCGGACGATCTCTAGGCCACTCATTCGTGGGCGAAAGACCGTCCAAATCTCAGCGTTGGTTCTACTCAGTGAAACTCGATTACCGAGCAGAACCGCTCAAATTCCGAGGAAAATAAATAATTCACCGACAAAGCCCCTCAGCGGGCCGTGCCGGAGAACACTTTCCCCGGAGACTCAAAGTGCTCCCTTAAGGTAAACACCTTAAGAGAGCGGACTCAAAAACTCCTCGCCCAAAGGGGTAGCAGCAACAGCCGAACCTCAGTTAAACTTCATTGGTACAGCTTTGCGTTGCTATCCATCACCCCCAAGGGCATTAATGAACCAATCGACTATGTAAGTAAAGGTTCAATCTCAAAAATATGGATGATCTCTAGGCCACTCATTCGTGGGCGAAAGACCGTCCAAATCTCAGCGTTGGTTCTACTCAGTGAAACTCGATTACCGAGCAGAACCGCTCAAATTCCGAGGAAAATAATTCACCGACAAAGCCCCTCAGCGGGCCGTGCCAGAGAACACCTTCCCCGGAGACTCAAAGTGCTCCCTTAAGGCAAAAACCCTAAGAGAGCGAACTCAAAAACTCATCGCCCAAGTGGGTAAGAGCAACAGCCGAACCTCAGTTAAACTTCATTGGTACAGCTTTGCGTTGCTATCCATCACCCCCAAGGGCATTAATGAACCCTGATTAGTAAGTAAAGGGTAAAATCTCAAAAAATCGGACGATCTCTAGGCCACTCCATAGTGGGCGAAAGACCGTCCATGTCTCAGCGTTGGTTCCACTCATTGACGGCCGCCCCATCCAAGCACCCCGACGGGCTCCCCGTTTAAGCAGAACCGCTCAGCGTTGGTTCCACTCAGTGTCGGCCGCCCCGTTCAAGCACCCCAACGGGCTCCCCGACTCCTGAGCAGAACCGCTCAAATTCCGAGGAAAATAATTCACCGACAAGAACCCCTCAGCGGGCCCTGCCGGAGAACACCTTCCCCGGAGACTCAAAGTGCTCCCTTAAGGTAAAAACCTTAAGAGAGCGGACTCAAAAACTCCTCGCCCAAAGGGGTAGCAGCAACAGCCGAACCTCAGTTAAACTTCATTGGTACAGCCTTGCGTTGCTATCCATCACCCCCAAGGGCATTAATGAACCAATCGACTATGTAAGTAAAGGTTCAATCTCAAAAATATGGATGATCTCTAGGCCACTCATTCGTGGGCGAAAGACCGTCCAAATCTCAGCGTTGGTTCTACTCAGTGAAACTCGATTACCGAGCAGAACCGCTCAAATTCCGAGGAAAATAATTCACCGACAAAGCCCCTCAGCGGGCCGTGCCAGAGAACACCTTCCCCGGAGACTCAAAGTGCTCCCTTAAGGCAAAAACCTTAAGAGAGCGAACTCAAAAACTCATCGCCCAAGTGGGTAAGAGCAACAGCCGAACCTCAGTTAAACTTCATTGGTACAGCTTTGCGTTGCTATCCATCACCCCCAAGGGCATTAATGAACCAATCACCGCATCTCACGGTCGTTTGATTCCTTCTCAATTATAAATTATATAAATTATATATAATAATTCAAACTATTTTTAATTGTAATATTATGATTTTAAAAACTTAAAGGCGTATGTAGTATTTTTAGAATTTTAGAAAGTATTTTCATTTTTCTTAGAATTTTACATATAATATTTATAGTAAAATATAAGTTACATTATTATTTCTAAGACAAAAATATAATTATTACACACATTTAAGACTTAATACATTATTAGGCAGATAGATATTTGCATGTACGAGTTGATATATCTAATCTAAATAGACAAAGAAAAATAGTCTAACAAATAAATGTTTTTCTGTCTTCCCATTTACACTTGAAGCGAGTATAAGTTTAGAAGAGTAAGATTAAAAATCGATTTTTTTGTCTTTTTCTTGAACAGCTAATAATGTTGAGAAACCACGGAAGAAGCTAATTAGCACGACAGGAAATGATGATAATTAAATTACGAACTAAAATTAGCACTGAAGGGAACATGCAACAAACACTGCAATGAGAACGTGCTCTAATGAGACCAGAATTACCAGAGCACAAAGAAGACAAAAGCGTACTGAACGAAAGAAAGGGAGCGAAGCTCAGTTTGTAAAAGACGAAAACGAATAGAAAGTAATTCAGAGAAAGAATAAAATAATAAAAAAGTGGAAATTGACTTCAACTGATTTGAATGCCCAAAATTCAAATCGTTTTTCGAACAAATGGCAAAGACATCTGAAAAGCAGATATTTTAAGGCTTAAATATAGCATTGATTTTTTCCCATGCGAATATTCATGTGAAGAAGGTGTCTTCAAGCCTCTTTTCTGTGTAATTAGTAAATATCATTTAAAGCGATCATAAAATAGTTTTTTTTTTTTTTTCATTAATGTCCTCTTCATTTTTACTTGATATTTTTATATCAATCGCGAAAACTCATCAGCTACAACGTAAATTCACCAAGTAGATGTGGGAAATTTTTTAAATTTATATAGACCTTCAATCGCGTCATCTAATTTACAAACCAATTTTTAAGTGAGCGTATTTTATAAATTTCATGCCTTAGCGCATGCGTTTGTTGCAATACATGCATACATACGCATGCGCTAACGAAACCTTTCAACGAAGGTCACCATGAAACGAACTACGTACGTATTACATAGAATATTGGTATACAATTAAAACACTTGATATTGACTAAAATTATTTACTGATTCCCCCCCCCCCTTTCTTTTGTGGGAGAAATTCTGTGAAAACTTGCTCAACAAACATTTTTCACCAATGATAATAAAATGCATTTTTATAATATAAAAACAAAAACAAGAAAAAACATAGAGAGTAAAAGTCTATATTTTTTATACGAGATTAAAATCATGTATTAATTTACAAACCATTTTTCAAGCCAGCGTATTTTATAAATTTCATGCCTTAGCGCATGCGTGTTTGCAATATATGCATACATACGCATGCCCTAACGAGCCCTTTCAACGAGGGTTACCATGGAAACGAACTACGTATGACGGAGAATATTTGTATACTATTAAAACATTTCACATTCACTAAAATTATTTACTGATTTTTTTTCCCTCTTTTCTTTTGCGGGAGAAATTCCGTAAAAACCACACTTGCTCAACAAACATTTTTCACCAATGAAAATAAAATGCATTTTTATAATAGAAAAACGGAAAACAAGAAAAAAAAATAGAGATTAAAACTCAAGCAAAACAGTCGTATAACGGCTTTCTTGTTCTCAACGTTTTGTGAACTGTACGAGAAAACAAGCATATGTTACCATACTGCGCACGTGAAAACGGAAGTGACAAAAAACATGCGCGAGTACGATAAAGATAACACACAAAAAAGGTTCTTGTAGCAACGGGAGGTGGAGATGAAACGTGAGGTCCATTGTAGCTTAAGTGTGTGGTGAGCACCCAGACGCTATCATTCAAATGTTCCACGCACGTGAATGTACACAGTGCTTATATGGAACCGGAAGTACGGAGAGAGGGAGATTTGTAGTAAACAAGACACTTGTTACTGCCAAAAGATCTTCCTGTTTACCGGATCGTCTGCTTAGTTTTCGGTTGTAAGCGTTGAGCGCGTGTTTGTTTTAACGTATTACGAGGCTTTTTTTGCTTGCTGTATGCAAAATAAACAATTAAAAAACTTCTTCACAGAACACGAGAAAAATAAATTTTGTGAAACGTGTGCGAAGCAGTTTACTTAAAATTTTCTAGATATTTTAATATTTTTTGGTGTTTAAATACTGTTTTTCAGATTCGTTTATATATATATATATATATATATATATATATATATATATATATATATATATATATATATATATATATATATATATATATATATATATATATATATATATTCAGTGATAGAAGAAATTCCCAGCGCCATCTGTTGGCCAAGAGATGAACCATTTAGACAATTACTGAGATTATTGAGTTTAAGCGGGTATTGTCAAAGTAAGCCTTCGTATTAAAGTACAAAATGGCATTTTGTGATTACATGATATTTTATGAGTTGTTGGCAGTTCGACTAACCCAAGAAAAATGTGGGCAATTTTTGTATTCTTAAATCTGCTTGTCTTTCAATAGATGCGTTAATGTTTTCACATGGGATAAGAGGGATACCCAAGGAGATCGGTTAACAATGAAACTAATCATCAAACAAGAAACAATCAGAACTATCCGAGCAGACCGAAGTTGTCAACTTGCCATTTCTTTATCCACCTTTTCTATTGCGCTTCTCGAAAAATAAAAAAAAACACCTTTATTTGAACGAGATTACCTCCCTTTGCAATGAAAGGAAATGGGATAAAGTTGCTGCTTTTAACATCGACAGTGTCTTATCTGTCAAAGAAGAAAACAATTGACAAGCAAACACTTCACCCAGACCTTTGCAAAAGTCCCAAGACGTTGCCAAGCAATAAACGGGACATTTTTCTGCTCGTGCTATGTCTGCTCGCTGGTACACCACTTCGACATGCGACAAATCTGTGCCCAAACTAGTACGTGAACAAAGATCCCCGGAGGGGTCGAATAGAGCGTGCAGTTCATACCTGCCACCGAATGCGCGCACACACACACACACACACACACACACACACACACACACACACACACACACACACACACACACACACACACACACACACACACACACACAGAGACCAACATTCGTTCCATCTACGGAGTGGTTAACGAAGAATCTCTCTCACTCTCTTCCGACAACAATCCTTGGCATCATCGGTATTGACGTGTCAGTGACGTCACTGATTACGTCACAAGCTTTAGCAAATATTTGCAGAGGGCAAGAATAGTCGAACTCCTTCATACATTATTCAATTTCAGAAAGAATTTCAATTATATTTATTACTGCAGTGAAAAAAAAACAGCAGTTCACAAATCTGTATTTTAAAAGAAAAGAAATATCTTCAAAAGACAGTGCAAATGAAAAACACAATGCGATTAGCGAAAGCAACCGACTTTAATTTCATATTCTGGATACCTTTGACACACGTTTCCTCAGTATTCATGTATAGTCGAATGTTACTGAAATATTGCTGTGTGAAAATGATATTTGTCTTCTTATTATGATATATTTTAAAGGTTTCTTTGATTTATTGTTATTTAGAATCACTGAAAACTCCTATCAGAGACTTAGACAAAAATCTAGAATATACCACAGCACGAGACGTAATTTTTCACTTTCAGATGAATTGAAAAATAATCATTTTTATTTGTCAGTTTATTATAGAATATTAATACCAGAAACACTTACATTTAGTATTTTTATCGTAAAAATGTTCGGCTAATTTTCATAGCCATTGTCAATACAGTGATAGGAAAACTTTAAAAGAGCAATTTAATCGAAAGCACGTGATATTATGCGCACTATAGGCTGCAGGAGAATATTATGCGCACTATAGGCTGCAGGAGAATAGCTCCATCTGCATTAATAGATATTCAAAATAAATTACAATAAATTGATTTAGTTAATTATTTTTGAATTATAAACAAAATTTAAACAATTATGAAACATGAATGGTAAGAATTGGTTAATATAATTTCCCAAAATTGAAAACGTTTTAGGCAATCGCTTTTGTTCAGATTTGGGGTGTGAATGTGTGCTTCACAGCTTTCTTCGTAGTCTCCAGAAGAAAAGTAACTTTTGTGTAGCATTTTGGTTTTGTTCCACTGAATTCCGTGTTTTGTATATAAAGCATGGCTTGCTAAACTGGATTTGTTGGGTTCTTTAAGAGAAATGTATTCTTGATGTTCTTCAAAACGAATTTCTGCGGATCGACCAGTTTGCCCATAATAAGATAAGCCACAAGAGTAGGGAATTCTGTAAACTCCAGGATACGATAGAGGAGGAGATTTGTCTTTTGATAAGATAAGGAATGTCTCAAGTTTGCGAACTGGACGGAAAGCGACTCGTATATGTCTAAGTAATCTTGCTATTTTTTCCTAAAGTCCCCTAACATAAGGAATACAAATTCTGGTAATTTCTTCTTGAGGAGGGTTAGGACGACGGCCATAATTATTGATTATTTTTTTCGATAACCATTAGCAATAAAGTTAGTTCTGATAATAAACAGTTCTTTGTTTAGAAGTGAATCTGTAGAACAAATTTTCTACTTTTAGGGTCAATTTACAGAATCCCCTTCTCTTATGGCTTACGCTATTCAGATTCGTTTGCCAGTTCTGCATAGAACAACAACAACCCATCTTTTGCATGGAAGAAAAGAGTTCCTTGTATTACTTATAGCGCGAGTTTATACACTCCTAACGCAACAAAAAGATTACAAAAAAAAAAAAAAACACCTAAAGATTCGTTAATTTCTCTGTCTAAAAGCACAGAAACATTGGTAAGACTCCCAACACTTTTGCATACGTAGTGTATGCAATGTATTAATACGACTGGTTTTTTTTTTTCAACCCATCACTTTGCGCTACATAAACGTTCGCATTTGTTTCGGGGGACAGACACGTGCAGCTACAGTTTGTGCTGCTTTTCCGCCATCGATCATAACCTCCGCGGCATAATCTATCAGCGTTTCTTTTCGTGGCCCTTAAAATAGGCCGTTATTTTAAAATGTAAAGGAGGATGAAGAACTAAGTTTATGTCACGCGCAGCCCCACCAAGGGAGTCATTATTCACAAACAGAAGGCGGTGGTGGCGGAGGAAAGTGTACAATCACAAACGACTAGGGGTTAAGAAAAACTCGTGCGGGGCCACCAATGTAAACAAGATGGCCTTTTAGAGGTGAACTTCCGATCGCCAAATGCAAGGCATTATGGGAGAGTTAAGCAGGCGTGTTTCGTAGATATGACTTCAAAAGAACGATAGCGATTTTTCAGTCGAAAGAAGAACTAGCTCCTCCTCCTTCTATTGCGGGGCCCCCTACTGGAATGGGTCCATCAATTGATTATTTAATTTCCTTATTATTGGGACCATTAAAAGCTAACTTTCCCACTGTCAGCTCGGGAGGAAGGACAAATCGTCTCGGTAATTAGCTACTGTAAAAGGGATTCCTACAGACATTTGATGCGCCCCCATAGCCGCGTTGGCGTTCATTTAGGTCATCGACGGTCGGTACATCGTAATGAAAAATCTTTGGTTCCGACTCCTACTACCAGCCGAATGACTACTTGCACGCTCTCCGACATCCAGACGCTAATGATCGCCCATTACTCTGGGTTGGGGTGGGTTTTCCGATAATCGATCCACCTTCTCCGGGTCCTGCACGAAGTGTGTGATCCCTAAATAGGTAGCTTTAACATCCGGCGTAAAAATGAAGGATTTATCATCGGAGAACACTTCTCCGCTACATCCCTAATCATCACCTGTGACTGTGGATCGTTAGCACACACACACACACTCACAGAGCCGAAAGATGACGTCGCTGTAACGGTAATTTGAAGTTACAGTGAGGTTATTAGTGTCTCCATTCCCTCCCCTCTTTTTTCCCCACTCGAGTTTGTCCCACCTTTTCTTTGGTCGCCCAATTAAACACTTCTCCATTAAAAGTGATTTAATTGCTTTGAATGGCGAGGTGAGACAAGTTCTGAAGACCAACCCACAAGTGTGTCTTCGCTCTCCCTCGAGTTTTTTTTTTTTAATTTGCCCTCATCAGTGACGTTAAGCCCCTTCTATAATCACACAAATCGAGTTCTTCAGAACATACAAAAGGCTAATGACACTACAGAACTTTAACTTTCTTGCCGTGATCTCAGATGGATAGGGAATTAGATGTCACTAATTATCTTGTAAAGCCGAGAACCCTCCTTGGTGTACCTTGCTCCAAACACGCCCTCGACAGTAATTTGTTGAATCTTTTCTCTTTTTTTTTTTTATTTTTTTTTAAATCTCTTTCCTCTGACATTCTAAAATCATAATTCACATTTTGAGAACTCTTTGGCTTCGCTTTTGGTATCCTGGAAGACAAACAATCGAGCTCATTTTACCGACACCAGTGATATGTATGGGTGGATGCTTGTGTTTTTATACGCTGAGAAGGTTATCGCATTAAGCGGTTGCAGACTCTGGAATATCATTACTTCCTAATGAGAACAATTACATCGATCCATTAAGGGAAACTGAAGATGGTAATGGCGACTGCAAAGCACGAGTTACAAAATGAAGACAACCCAGGGGATTGATGTTGAAATATTCCATTTATTGGATGAATAGAAAATTAGTGTCTCATAATATGGGAAGAATTCAAAGTAATAAAGATAATAACAACGCATCATCGGACAAATATAGTAAATCGCAAAAATTTGTCACACAAGTAATTAAATTTGTGATAGAAAAATGCTTACATTTTGATTTTTTTATTATTTAATATTGTATTTATTATATAATTCATAAATACACAGAAAACTATTATTCTTTTGGAAAAATTAATAAAAGTTTGCAGTTTATTTTTATACACGTATGGGAATAAGTCCTTTTTAGGACTTCCAGGGTAACCAATGGCAATGCTGTAGCCAATGAAGTTTTAACTGAGGCTCGGCTATTGCCGTTACCCAGCCATGACTAGAGCTTTTAGCTCAATAACACCCCATCCACACAGAATTTTTTCATTCAGATGACGGGATAAAGAGTCAAGGACTCAGTCCATCGCCCAGTTCTTTTAAGAACTTAAATATCAATATAGATGGTGAGATGCGGTGATTAATACCCTTGGAGGGCAATGGATGGCAATGCTGTAGCCAATTAAGTTCTAACTGAGGCTTGGCTGTTGCTGTTACCCTCTGGGATGCAGAGATTCGAGAGTTTGAGTTCGCTCTCTTAAGGCTTTTGCCTTAAGGGAGCAATTTGAATCTCCAGGGAAAGTGTTTTCCGGCACGGCCCGGTGAGGGGCTTTGTCGGTGAATGTTTTTCTTCGGAATATGAGCGGTTCGGCTCGGTGGTGGGGCAGCCTGTCACTGAGTGGAACTAACGCTGAGATATGGACGGTCTTTCGGTCGCTATGGAATGGTCTAGGGATCGTCCAAATTTTTAGAGTTCGCCTTTACTTAAACATCGGTAATGGATGGCAATGCCGTAGCCAATGAAGTTCTAGCTGAGGATCGGCTATTGCTGTTACCCTCCTGCCATGATCAGAGCTTTAATTGCTCAACAACACCTTATCCCTACACAGTCCTCTACAGATAACAGGGAAGATGAAAAGCATTCTTGCTTCGCCCCTTTAAGCAAGTCCTTATAAGTATAAACATCAATATCGGGTGATTATGAATCGAACGTGAGATGCGGTGATTAATGCCCTTGGAGGGTAATGGATGGCAATGCTGTAGCCAATGAAGTTCTAACTGATTCTTGGCTATTGCTCTTACCCTCCTGCCATGAACAGAGCTTTAAAAACATCAATCTCTTAATTTGGGAATGGTAATCGTGTACTTTAGTAATAATATCACTATGACCTTGCGAGGGAGGACAACGAAGGTCGCCATGACTATCCGGCATATACCTTACGTTTTGACGAAACCTTTGTCTCAAGACAAATATCCATTTCCCAGCACTATCCTCTCTTTCTTCCTCATATTCTCAAGGTAAACAGCAGCTCGTGCAAACAGAACCCAGTATTACTTCTTCATCCCAAGTAATCACACTCGAAAACGTGGGGCCTGAGGAAGGCACACTGTAGCAATAACTCCGAAGACGGATAAAGTTTGCGTGAGACGCATCCATTTCGCTCTATCTGTGCCTTTTCTCTGCTTTGCCCCACTTCTATCTCCGAAAACAGACTATCGACTCACAATCGTATGTGTGAGAGAGAGAGAGAGAGAGAGAGAGAATCCAGAGTAAAAGGGAAAGGATAAACTTCAAAATCCTATTCCAGATCAAGATAGTCACTTAACTGCGTAAAGCTGTTAAAATAGTCCGCTGTTTTGGAAGAAAAGTTTCTGCTATTTTGGAAGATCTCAGGCTTATCTCAGTAATCCCAAAGTGATCAAGGTGTTTTCTGTTCAAAAACCGAATAAGTGTCTTACATCATGTTACCCACAAAGCTACAGGTACGAGGCAAAAGATTTCTGACTTCTAAATTCTAAAGAATCTAAAAGCTTTTGTATAACTCAGTTTTTTTTTTAAATAAAGGATTGCCAAAATACTGTATTTATAAAACACAGTATAATAATATGCTAAAATTTTATATTAATAAAAATAAGAAAATGTAACTTAATACAATAAAATTATTAGATTAATAAAATAATACTAAATAATGTATTTGCAGGATTTTTTGTTTTTGTAACATTAGTCAACACGTGATTTGCATTTTAAAATAAACCAATGATTAATCGCTTTTTTTTAAAAAAAAATTAATCTATGTTTAAATTATGGGATAAATTATTTTAATATTAAACTTAGGGTATATAATGTGCTTTTCTTTCTTGACTACTTGTATAAGAAACTATAACACATTTTAGGAACGTTAGTCAAGCGGGTAATATTTATTATCCTACTAGTTTCTTTTACTAGATATTATAACATTTAATACACCATTCCTTCTTGCGCTGATTTATTCATCGAAGACCTAGAAGATAAAATCTTATCTCAAATTATCCCAAAACCTAAAACTTGGTATAGATATATAGATGACATCTTTATCATTTGCCACCATACCATCAAATTCACATTAGAAATTGAAAAAGATGAAAAACTTCAATTCCTAGACATCCTAATAAAGAAACAAACCAATAACAGTATCAAACCTGTCTGTGTATAGAAAACTTACGAATACTGGACGTTACCTCCATTTCAACTCGTCACCTCATATATCCCAGAAACTTAGCATTATCCATATGCTTAAGAAAAGACCTATATAGTACACCACAGACCAAGATGACTTACAAGAAGAATTAACTACAATATCCAGAGAGCTATCCTTAAATGGTTATCCTAAAAGACTCTGCAACAAGATTCTCTTTTCGGATATACCACAAAGACAACGTGATGACACCCAATACATCAGTACTATTCTATTCCATTGCAGTAGTATTTCCAAAAAATTGGCTATCCTTCTAAAACCACACAATATTAGAGTAACATTCAAGCCGATCAATACTATTCGGAAATTTTTAAGATCACCGAAAGACCCTTATCCATTCTACAAGTACTCTGGAGTATATAATACACCTTGTTCCTGTGGTATTAATTACATTGGTCAGACCTCTAGAAGCTTCGAAACGAGACAGAAGGAGCACATAGGCTATGTTAGAAACTACAGACAAGATATCTCAGGCCTTTCTTCCCACTTTGCCTCTACCAACCATCTTACTGAGTGGGATCAGAGTCATATGCCCTATATAGAAGAGAACTACTATTTCAGAACCTTCAAGGAGGCTGCTATGGTCTCCCGTTCAACAGGAAACCTAAATAAGAATCAAGGTCTAATCCTACCGGAAATTTGGAAAACTTTAATTAGATCACTAAACATCAAAGAAATGAACTTTCACGCCAATTACATTATGTCTCGTAACAAATAAATCATGTTCCCGAGACACGCGCATTGTCTCGCACAGTACTAATTTTGTATGAATTAGAACTGTCAGTTAAAACCTAGTCTGTTACCTTCATATAGCTTACCAATTGTTCCCTGAAGATGCCGATAGCAAAATTGGTGAAACTAGTAGGATAATAAATATTACCCACTTGACTAACATTCCTAAAATGCATTATAGTTTCTTACGGTATATAAATTTAATGAATATTAAAAGATAAATATAAATAAGGTGCAAATTAAATTTATTTTTCTTTTATATTTTTAAAAATTAAAGAATCTTAATACACCATATTTCGTAAACTATAAATATTTATCATTTCGCCCCTTTAGCTAGTTCTTTTAAAAACTTAATGCTTTCAATTGTTTGTCAAATTGAAGTAAAACTTAGTTAAATTAATGTCGTATTATAAAACGAGAACCGATGGAATAAGCAGATAATTAAATGCCAGAAAACTTGCGAAAGTTTTAATTCGTTAGTTAACAAGTTAATAGATCTTCAGCGACACCAAACGCTTTCAACACATTCATTGTTACAATGAGTTGTTACATGCCTCAATGGTTGCGTAGCAACGACCTATTAAGACTCGACCACTGTCGCTAATCTTAATAAAGATGCTTCTCGAAGGGCATTCGGTGAAAGAGATTATACGTCACGGTTACGATTGTGACAAACTGTTATTGATGTCTACCCTACATACACACTGAACCGGAAACGACTTTAGTCTACAAGCGGTATATCTGGAGACAAGCCTTCAAATGGACCAGTCTTGTTCTTTCTTTCTGCAGATCTGTATTTTTTTCACTTCATCCTCTCTCTCTCTCTATTTCTATCCCCTCTACATCCCGCTCTTCCTTTTCTACACTTTTCGATTTCTCGCTTCAAAACTCTCTGAAATGAAAGTCTTGTGGGCCAAGTTGAGGGATTACTGCAACGTTTATTATGTTACGAGCGATGCAATCAACCGTACATTTGACAAAGAAATCATTATCCGTCAGCGAACCAGTCCCCCCGCCTCTCCCCCCCTCTTGCTGCAAAATTATTTTAAACATCCCATTACGTGCCTAGGTTCCAACTGCTCCAGGGCGTGAAAGAACACCTCCGTACTCATCTTAAGTCGAAAACTGTAATCCAACACTGAGGCAGTTTGAGAAAGAGACCTCGCCAAATGCTTGCAGATATGAAACCCGAGCCTTCATTAGCTGGTTTTTCCATGCGGCATGTTCGCAAGATACTTTCTTGGAGGTAGAATCAAAGAGAAAGGCAGCCATGGATAAACTAAAGAAGCAAGTGGTTCCTTTACCTTTCCATTGATTTACGGTGTGGCCAGCTATTATTTGCGATCTATTATTTGGTTGAAAGAAAATTTGCTTCGCTAGCTGTTCTACAAAGAATGAAAAATTTTCTTTATAAAGATGCTGAAATATGGTCCCTTTTGTGTAGTGGAGCGAGGTCTTCGGAAGCGGTCAACAAATGTTTTTATAAGGTTTAAAAAGAAAGTTTATTGGTATGTTTTGAATATTTAAGCACTTCTATTTATATTTATACAGATAGTTTAAACCATTGTTTTCTTTTACATACAGTGAAACTTTATTTATTCCGAACAAATGAAATCATCTGCTAGATAACGTAAGCTAACCACTCAGCCAACATATATGCTAATACCACAAATTTTCAATTATCAAGTAGTCCTTATCCTTATAAGGACTGGCTTAAAGGGGCGAAGCAAGAATGCTTTTCATCTTCCCCGTTATCTGTAGAGGACAGTGTGTGGATAAGGTGTTATTGAGCAATTAAAGCTCTGATCATGGCAGGAGGGCAACAGCAATAGCCGAGACTCGGTTAAAACTTCATTGGCTATAGCATTGCCATTCATTACCCTCCAAGGAGTATTGGATTGAATGAATCAATCACCACATCTCACGGCATGTTTAAGTAAAGGTGATATCTCAAATCTCAAAAATATCGGATCGGACGATCTCTAGGCCACTCATTCGTGGGCGAAAGACCGTCCAAATCTCCGCGTTGGTTCTACTCAGTGAAACTCGACCACCGAGCAGAACCGCTCATTCCGAAGAAAATAATTCACCGGCAAGTACCCCTCAGCGGGCCGTGTAATAATGTATCATATGTAATAATGTTCATTAGTAGACTTGATACAATATATTATTAGGTGTATTTATATCGAGAGTAAACATTTCTTAAAAATATAAAATTTTAAGCTTAAATTTTTTATAAATATGTACTTTTATATATGACAGTGTTTTTTTAAAAATAAATCAATTACATTAATTATTATTAACAAATTATGAATTTTGAGGATAACTAAATTACTGATTTAACTGTAGTTATCCTATATTTTTTTAATAACGAGAGTAGCGATTTATTATCTTCGTTTATTTTATTTTTTTTATTTGCTTTTATCTCTTGCGGTTGGGAAGATCCAACAATTCACTTATTCTTCGCAAATAAGTTAAATATTTTTCTGTTTTCTGCCATTATCAAATTTAACTAGAATGGAGTTGTAAGCACCTCGCACAGTCGCTATTAGTTTATCTAAAGTACATGATTGGTGAAGAACAACAAGAATTAGATTTATATTCTGTACCCCATTGTGTTTGAAGGTGCGGCCAAAGTAGCTTCGAACGAGAGTTACCGGAGTTCTGTTTAAGATGAAACAGAAAATCCACTTTGCTTTCATAAATATCCTTAGCCAGGTACATGATACATCCAACCGAGCAGTTTGTAACTTGCAGCGTCTTTCTTTTTCATTTTTTTTTCATTCCCCCCCCCCCCCTCCTTCATCATCTTGGTTTCCATGGTAGCCTACTCTAGCAGGAGAGTTGCAATGTGATTTGTGCTGATGACATAACGGCTCCCGGAAGATGAAATTTGATTCTTGAACGCTACGCTGATCGTATAGCTAGTTTTTGAAAGTCTTTGCTCCCCTCTACACACTTCCCGACCATGTCTTAAAAAAAAAAAAGATAAAAAAACTCAGATGTGTCGGCTTCTTTGAAAAATACACTTTTATCATTACTTCTCCGAACATGCCTTAGAAGAAATGTTTAGTTCATAAAAGTGAAACAAAGCTCTGTGCAATGAAATCAAGTTTGCAATTTCGAACATAATAAACCACGTGATTTGGAAAGAAACCTTGAGGCTATAAGAAAAACAAACGTCAAGCTGATTTTGCAAACTGATACAACTGAGTAAAAGATATAGACTG
This sequence comes from Typopeltis vanoorti, assembly GCF_054136105.1. Classification (NCBI taxonomy): domain Eukaryota; kingdom Metazoa; phylum Arthropoda; class Arachnida; order Uropygi; family Thelyphonidae; genus Typopeltis; species Typopeltis vanoorti. The sequence continues at coordinate 15,847,909 of NC_143562.1, read as the reverse complement.
AGTGATATACATAAATTACATATTCCAACAAAATATTAACGGTAAAACGTTTTTTTATTTATTTATTTTTTAATCCATTTTTATTAAATTACATTTTTGTTGTTAATATTTTGTCCAAGTATAATAAATTATAATACGACGTGCAATAATTATAATAATGAGTACCCTTTGCATTATGGGATACTAGGCCATCGTGACGTAAAGTCAACTGCCTCCATGTACTAGTAGCCTAGTCAAAAAAGATATTTCTTACTGAAACTTTTTTTTTTTTGCTGATGTTTGAACAAAATAAGGATGAAAACAAGAAATTAGATTCTTGTTGATCTAATGAGATTAGCTCCGTATAGCAAGTATAATTTACATGCAAATAAGTAAATCGCAACGCCTTCGACAGCTTCACGAGAGAAATATAAAACAGGAAAATCTGAGCAATACGTCACTAGATGAATCATTCTTGACACTACTGTCCTCTACCGGAAGAAATGCATCATTATTGAATAACTTAATGAAATTAATAGTTTCGCGATATTACTATCCTCTTTTGGAAGAAATCGGCTAAAATTCCAATTTATGTTAAATTGCAGAAAGTTTTCACTTAAAAATAAAATTTTGAATTAAGTGAACAAAAATGTATAAGTACATTTAATGCTTCTTATAGTATATAATATGAGGTTTTTTTTTTATTATAGTGAATCATTCTTGACACTACTGTCCTCTACCGGAAGAAATGCATCATCATTGAATAACTTAATGAAATTAATAGTTTCTCGATATTACTGCCCTCTTTTGGAAGAAATCGGCTAATATTGAAAATTTCAATTCATGTTAAATTGCAGAAAATTTTTACTTAAAAACAAATTTTTGAATTAAGTGAACATTTATTAAAAAATTTTAAAAATATAAAAGTACATTTAATACTTCTTATAGTATATAATATGAGGTTTTTTTTTTTAATATTCTAGTGAATCGTATGAAAGAAAATACTTACATTTTAACTACTAATTGAAATAAACAACTTTACATGTACACCCATCGCCATGGAAACCTATTGTTGGTGTGTACAGAACGCATTATCATTATACTCGAATGTTGTATCGTGCTTTTTCGTTTGTCTAGCGGATGTTCGCTTGAGGGGTGTGTATTATTCCCTGCGTGACATGGACAAGAGAGGGGGGAGATCACGAAATGTACTGCGCATAATTTAGTGCAACAAATAGCACGAAAAAAAAAAAAAACAGGGAGCACGTTGATGAAAGTGGGTAAGGGGGGGGGGTTGCAAATTTCAGAAAGAAAAGCCGTGGTAATAAAAGCGTTGGAAGAGTAGCGACGGATAGACAGCTAGGGCGCTCTGATTGTAGCCCGATAGGTCATTGACTCTTGTCGACCAAGCTAGCTGACTAATGCAGAGAAGAATCTAGCGAAGAAAGTGCGTTTTGTTCTTCGTTTCATGACCGTGTGAGGATAGGTCTTCAAGAATTTGCTACGGTAGATTCGAGCAGAGTATATCACTCAAAAGAAAAAAAAAAGAATTCAGTTCAAATAAAAAAAAAAGGAGTAGAAAAGCACCGACATGCTCTTTATATCAAGTGCTGACATTACAGAATAATTCCAAAATTACTCGTAAGGTGGCGCTATCTCCAGAAGAACCCGATTAAAAGAAATTGAAAGAAGTGTGTTCTTGTGAGTGAATAGGCTTTTTGATTTCCACTTCCACTTTTATTTTTCCTTCTAACTTCTATCTTTAAGTTTTTTTTTTCTTTTATTCGTTCAATCTGTAATTCGTTCTTTCTATACGCTCGAGGTGATCAAGAAAAACGACCCTCGAAGTTCCATTACAAAACTCCGAGGGAGGAGAAGAGTACGAGATGTCCCCCTGAAACTAGGAGGAAGATTAGTGGAGCTAACCAACCGGAAACCTGACACTTTCTCTCCATCACAGGAACACATGTCTCCCGCTGGCACAGAGAGAGAGAGAAGGAGAGTGAAGGACGAACTCCCCTAACGTCTTCTAAGTCACCTCGCAGTTGGCATTCAGCCAGATATTCTGCCACTTTCATACATTTTAATGCTGCCCAAATTTTGCGGTCGTCAAGAAAATAAAAGAGGCCGTTTGTTGGCAGCATCCCGGATCACACACAAACGACTCCACTTCGATTCCTTCCTTTTTCTTTCTTTCTTTTTTCTCCCGACGTTATTTGTTGTGCTCCATCCCACTCGATTGGGTTCGCAGTGGTTATTATTAGAAGGTGAAAACATAATTGACAAGAAGACTCGTTTACATACAGAGATGAAATTCGTGTAGAGAGAATTGGATCGTGTAAAATAGAGAGATGAGGAAAGAAATGTGAGAAAAACACGAAAAGAAAATGAGAGAAAGAGAGAGAGAATGTATGTAAAGAGACATAACCAACCCTAGCGCCCGCGCCCAGGTTGGTTATGTCCACTGACCCACAAGTGACAGTACAATAGACTTAAATAAAATTGTCGGGTTTTCACCTTTCAGTCGTTTCCGACCGTTGGTGACTTTGTAGGCATTGCTCACAAAGTATTCCTGGTGACCTTTTTACAGGGTAGTTCACCATTGTTTTTCTCAACCCCCCAGTTTTATCCGGACTCGGAACCAGCATATAGCTGGAACATATTCATGACTGTAATCCATGTGTGTGTGTGTTCACAGGACCGGTTTGCCTGTTCTGGGGGACAAAAAACCGAGTTTCCGGGTGAAAAATCCCCCTAGCTTCGTATGAGACAGGCTAACTCACCTTTAGTCGGAAGAGACCAATAAAGGTTCCTCACGTCACTGACAAGAATCGAACCCAGGTCTTTCCGACCGAAGGGCTTCATCTATACTGACTGAACTACAAAGGCTCTAAACAAGATTAACATTTCGATTATAGCATTAATTAGGTTTATATAAAGCCAAATTACCTGTCTGGGGCAAATCATAATTTATATTCCCCAAATATGGAAAATTAAAATTTTGATAAAAGGATTCTCAGACATTTTTGGAACAGTACAAAAGAATCGTGTGCAGAGAAAGATATACAACCATGAATTACACAGACTCTTTAATGAGCTGGACATCATTAGTACATTAACATCTACAGGGGGGGTTCAAAATTCCACGTACAAACTTTGAGAGGAGGTAGAGAACATCAAAATTAACCATATTCACATAGGAAAGCATGACCGGAAACTCCACCCGAAAATGATAGGTGGCGCTGTTCACCAGCGCTCCAGATGAGCGTTTGGGGCTTCCTCATTCAAGCTTTCGACGTCGTACGAAGAACATGCGTCGTTTTACGAACGCTGATACGACAGACATGCACCTCGTTTACCATATTATGTGTCCAACTATTATTGAACTGTTCAGTTAGGCCTAATAAAGTTTTTTACACTACTTACTACCTTGTGTTATTTCTGAATCTTTGTGTTCCTGTTAGTACCTTCCGGTGGCGTTTCCGGTCATGCTTTCCTATGTGAATAGGGTTGATTTTGATGTTCTGTACCGCCTCTTAAAGTTTGTACGTGCAATTTTGAACCACCCTGTATAGATTAAGCTGTACTAGACATGTTATATACGTAGATATAGAATGCTAAGGTGTTGAATGCCTAGCCAGAAAGAAAAAGAAAAATTAAACATAAACGGAAATGGGAAGATGAAGTGATTTGGAATATGAAATGCGCGTAAGTCCAATATTCAATGATATTATCACACCGCACAATAAAAATAATCAAGGCTTTCACAAACGTTCATGGGTTTCGAACCTCTGGAAAACCGGAATATTTATAGACAAGGTCATTGGGGTAGCGATAGACACGAATAGATTCGGTCATCACTTTTTTTCTTTTTAAGAACGTGTTCATCTTCTTTCCTAATTGAATGATGTGAATTCTTTCCCATTTCGATGCGCATCACAGACAGAGCAACTAATGAACGAACTGTTGCTAATCCTCCGATACTGGAGAAGTTAATTTTGTTCCGTTCAAATCAACGGGATGTTGCTCAGCAAGAAGGACGTTGTATGTCTCCACCTCCAGACAACAGAACGACATAATTATGCAAATAGAATTCACCGTATTGGGGAGTGGCGCCGTTGCTTGCACAAGAGCAAGTGAATTTCTTAGGATTAACCGAAGATAGGAGGTCGACTGTCTGATTTATTACCCACTCCATTAATTACACTTCAGGGGACAATGAATAAATCAAATTTCCCTCAAGGATAAAGCTTTGCTTAATTTAAATAAATGGCCGATTCCATCCCAACTTATTCTTTCATCAATTAGATGTTTTCACACCCGATAATCACGCCTCCTGGTGTAAAGTGTGAGAAATACTGGGCGTGATCAGAGAATCAGTGGTTGCATATTACTCAAGCACCCTCCCCCCCCGTCTTCATTATCCCCCGAATGTCTTGGATTCCTGCTTTTATCAGGGAGGGTGGGATGCGTTTGCTAGAACACCAGGAAGAGCAACCGGAAGAGTGGAAGGAGCAATCGGAAGAGAGATCAATACCGGGAAGTGCGTCACATCATATAGAACAAGCAAAGCTTCTTCGTTCGGCAGGAAATTGCTTGTTTGTAGCACCGGATTCATCGAGTATGTCTTCCTGGCAAGTGAGGGGTCACAAATGAGGTTTATTTTAGGTAACACCAAACTCTTGTGTTTTACCGAATCCAGTGAGGATGGATAAAGATCGAAATGGCCTGGGACTAGATGAATTGAGGAGGAGAAACAATTCATTTCGATCTTAATTACGTGTATTGTCTCGGCAGAGTTCCAATTACGTGGTTAATTACAAGTTCTCAGATGACCCTCCTTTGAGGGTTATGAAGTGGGGGAAAAAATGCCTTTTATATATCGCGGGTGTTAACCTTCAAGACTTACGTGTTTTCGCCCATTGGCAATTACTTTACATATGATGTGCCTGCAATCCAACGCATACTTGTTCCCAATCTACCAAGAGATTTTTTTCTCGCCACATTCCATTTCTTTATTCGATTAAACATATTCTTAGATACAGACAAACTTTATTAAATAAATAAAATAAAACATTTGCAATACCTAAAATCCTCACTACATAACTAAATATAAAGCACAAGCACATTTAATAAGAAAAGATTGAAATAATTGTTAGGTGTAAGAAGATAATACACGTGTTTGAAAAATATTTAAATATTTCTTATATATATATATATATATAAAGTTTTAAATAAATGTCTACAATGCAGTTTAGAAGATTTTTTACTAAAACTTTATTAATTTGAATAATATATATTATGTTATTATTTTAAGAAGGATTACCACTATTCTGAATCTAGAATTGCTTTAAATGCAACGACAAATGGATGGATATATAGAAGCTTAAAATCGGTGTAAAAATAATAAGCGACACACACTCGTCAATATAGAATATTTTCTATAAAATATTAGGAAACTTCTCATTGCATATAAGATTGTCTCCTGTAATATACTAATACTTAATATTATAATATCACACCTATCATAATCCAATGTTGTTAGTTTTTCACTGAATCAATCGACCGCGAGATGCGGTGATTGATTCATTCAATCCAATACCCTTGGAGGGTAATGGATGGCAATGCTGTAGCCAATGAAGTTCTAACTGAGGCTCGGCTATTGCTGTTACCCTCCTGCCATGATCAGAGCTTTAATTGCTCAATAACACCTTATCCCTACACTGTCCTCTACAGATAACGGGGAATATGAAAAGCATTCTTGCTTCGCCCCTTTAAGCCAGTCCTTATAAGGACTGTAAACTAAATATAAAATTAAATATTTTGATTTCTCAAATAAAAAAAACTCCTTAGACTTTACCGAGCTATAATTTTTGAATAATTTTAAACGAAATTTTTTGTATATTTATTGAAGTATACATAAAATAAATTTCCATATTAAATTATATGATGATATACATAGATTTTTCACTCAACTGAAGGAGTTCATATTTTGTAGAAAAAAGCTGTTTTCTTAAGGAGAAAACCTACTATGTCCGTCTAAGATCAGCGAAATCAATTTCAGCTGCAAAGTCCTCAAATGTTCTCATCCGTGAAACATTTGCATGCACAGGTAAAGGACAAGATGTCGTTTTCTCTCAAAAAAAGTTCCTTTGGGAAGAAGTTAATAAGCTCGGATGCATATAAGGTGTTTAATGTAACATAAGTAATATCATTCTACGGTTTAAAAAAATAACAGAAGTAAAAAGAAAAATTTTTGATTTTGAAAGTTCTCAGAAAACTGAAGAATGAGAAAGAAGAGAACGAAAAAAGGATGAAAATAAAAAGACTAGCCTCAAAAGAGAAAGAAATAGTCATGGGTAATAAGAGAGAGAAAGAGAAAAAATGAAATAGGAAGTCTTACTTTGACTTCAGATAAGGAAATCAGTGTAAATTCCCTTTACAGCGCCACCGTCCCTAACTTATGGTGACAGAGAAATATATATATTTAATTGTATATTTATTTAGACAACTTAACACATTCTCGTAGCATTGGCTTAATTTAATTTGTCACTCAAACAAGCTTTTTTTTTTAATAGCTCCCGCTCTTTGCAAATAGATAATAAAAACTTATAATAAACAAAGTTAGGTGTAGGAAGTAAATTCAATTTTTAATGAGAAAAAACTTTTGAAAAGTTAAAATTTTAGTTAAAAACACCTAAACAAAATACAATTATTAAATTTCATAATTAGATTTAACTTAGATCTAATAATTAAATCTATTAGTTAAAAGCAGAGTATATTCAAATTCGATAACATTTTGTCTGATGAGAAATCAAGATAGAAACATGGCGGGGAGCAACCGCTGTCTGCGAGATAATTCATTCTCTTCCTGCTAGCTTCATAAGAATTCTTGAAATGCACATGGGGGGGGGGATTTGACAGTTATTTGCCCTTTGATGTTGCATTCTTAATGGAAGTTTACTCTGGTATGTTTTAATCTTATGAATGCATGGAAGATTTTTGTGTTCTTATAGAGAGAATTGTCTCCAAGCTTTATCGAGAATTGTCAGTTCAGTTCATCCAACTTTTGTAACATCCAACAGCAATCACTTCTTGCCATCACTCGACTGTGTGGAGAGTGGACATATATCATTTCGGATTCGTCGATCGCAGATCATAAAATCAAGCTCAGGACGCTGTGGTGGTAACGTGGGCGTATATAAGCGGTGTAGCCACATGTATCATGGCGTCTGCACTCCGACCGTTTCGTCCAGTAGCGGTCATCCACCCGGCGCAACAGCCATCAAGAAAATTTACAACAATAGCTGCGGGCTAAAGCTACTACCGATTAACTGTCGGCTCCTCCCTTTCTTTGAACAGTTGCTCCCAATGTTTCCGATGTTTTTTTTTTTTTTCTGTTCATAGATGGCGTCGCACGAAAAGTAACGGAAATACGTTGCAGTTAAACCGGAAATGATCTCACAAGAAACTGTTATCAGCATTTTTGTTACTTTTCCAATTACAGAGAAAAATGGTGTTTAGAAAAACACTATAAAAAGATAAAGTATCTTAAATCAATATTTTAAAGAGATATTTATTAATGAATTTTGCTGTGTAAAAAATTATTTAAATAAAGTTATTACTCTTACATCAAAAATTATTTTATATGTATAAATTACATAAAAAAATAGTTTCTAAAAGTGCTTGTGCTGCCATCTAGGGATTATAATCTAAAACGCTTCTATAATAATATAAAATATAATATAATATTCTCGTCTATGCCTATTTCAGAAATGTAATCAAGATACTTTACAATTGAAAAGTATAGTTTCAGGTTTTCATGTATAGCATCTAAATGCGGTATATATTTCTTTAAAATTCCATAAAAAGAGCAGTTTCTCTCGGTTTCTATGTTTTTCAATGCACCAACAAAATTCCATTTTTTTTTTTTTGCGTGGCTGAAACAGTTGATGATATCAAACACGCGGTTAAAAACACTGCACATAGAAATTCGTTTTACAAAGTTCTTTTAACCCACCTGTTTACAAAATTTTAATCTCTTAAACACTGTCAAAGTTTAATAAAAATGCAAATGTTTCTTTTTAAACTAGCACGGCAACCAATGATGGTTTGTTTCACATGCTTGCTTGCTTCAACTTTAGGAATGGGGGGAATGAGAAGTAGCTCATACATTTTCTACTTCTATCTTCTCTTGCTAGGAAATAGATTACATGGCGAATGTATACGTACAAACATATTCTACAAACCCACAGAAGAAATTTAAAAAAAAAGAAAAGAAAAAAGCTACTTGGATGTTGAATAATCTATTGTAATGATTCCAGCCAAACTTACTGCATGCGATCTTGGATGATATTTGTCCTCCACGAAAGCATAGCGCACCTAATACCTAATTATAATTGCAAATAGAACTGATAAATGAGACATAAAGCAAATAGAGATACGTATAGACTACGATTATCAACTCCTGATGCTTATATTATGCCTCTGACAATAATCACCACTCAAATAGAATCAGTAGACCATGGCATAAGATGGATTACCTAGAAAACACTTGGAGTTGACAGCCAATCTGCATCCGAGATGAGTTGTGGACTACCACCATCATGCTCCCAGGAAAGCTATTAATATGCACCCTTAGATATGAGTTTTGGAAAGACGCTGATTTGTGATATAGGTGTAGGGTTTCAACATTCGCATCGGGGAGATATATGAGGTTTCTCTCAATAGGGGAGAAGTTTGATTATCGTATTTCGTAGAGAACGATGAATCATGATTTGTAGAGGTGGGTGAGTGTGATATCAGCTGTCTTGGATTGAATATTCACAAACATTGTTGCAGTTCTTTGATATTATAATAATAATAAAACGATTCTGACCTCCCGGACATTTAATACTGAGTGCGCATGCGTGGGAAGACCATCTTGGAAAAAATATTCGAGAAATAGAAAAAAGTAGCTGCATCAGAGAAATTAGCGGAATGCAACTCTAGTCGCCATATCATAACAGAAACATACATACAGCCCTTTTTTAGGAAAATGCTTAATTACATTGAAACGTACGTAATTAATAATACATGTTAATTAATAGTTCTGTTTTCAACAAATCAAAGCCCTCCGAAGTGCTTAACAGTAATAACACACTTTCATTTTTATTTATGGAATCATCTTATTTTAAACTATTTTTAGTGTATTATGAAGTAATAGCAATTGAAAACCAAAAAAACAGTGTTTTTCAAATTATTTTTTTTTCTACAGAAAAGTTTAATTAAATATTTTACAAAACAATTTATTATATAACTAAAAGTTAAAAATATATATTATTTAAAAAAAATTAGCGATTATTTATTGACTTTGTTTCTCAGCTCAAATCGATAGCTCTAAGTGATTATTAGCTGACGTCATTGGTATTCGTCATATGCAATAATGGCTTACATAACATGCTAAATTGTCAACAAATCACTAACTCTCTTTGTTGCTCATTTCAATATCTTTAAAATTAATTGGTAATGTAATCTAAATATTTTACCTGTAAGTTATTATTATTGTTATTATTATTATTACTATTCTTATTCATTCACACACCCAAAATAAGATATCATTCAAAAATTTGACTGATGATACAGAGCTATTCAGATTCTACCAAAGAATCTAAGAATAGTCGAAAATTATGGACTGTTCCAAGTAATGCCGTTTTTTTATAGGTCATATGTTTTCACTTCGTTTACATTTAATTCTTGTAAATAGTTGAATAGCTTCTTTAAAACTGCACCGATAACAATTGGGACGATTTTGGTCTGTTTAAGCCACAGAGCAGACCAACTTCGATTGCCAGGTTTCGATATTTCGTAATTTTTCTGGTTCTTTGTTGTTGATGTTATTGTCACTGGATACTGCAATGTCAATAATCCAAACTTGTCCATGTTCGTCTAAAGGCCGATCAGTTTGTATTCAGAAGTCCCAGAGAATTTTTGCTGTTTCGTTTTCCAATACAGTCTCAATTTTATACTCCCACCAGTTATCAGAAGTGGGGAAGCCATATTTTTTGGCATACATGCCAATGAATTATTTTGGTCACTTGATCATGGCGGTATTTATAGTCAGTATGAGCTATCTTGCTGCAGGCACTGATCAGATGTTCTTTAGTCTCATCTTTCTGATCGCATAATCTGTATTTGCTGTTATTAGATGTTCTCAATTTTTGTTTTGATTGCATTAGTTGGTAACGCCTGTTCTTAAGCTGCTAGGATAAATCCTTTTGTTCCTTTTTTTTTAATATATCCATATTGTAGCCATTGCCACGTCTTGGTCACGTTAATTTTTCCCTCGGTATCTCGAAGAAATTGGTCGTGCAAAAGTTTATTTTTCCAGCTCACATACTGGTTATTTTGCTGTTCCTTTTTGTAATCAGATTTATTTCCTTTATTATTATTATTATTATTATTATTATTATTATTATTATTATTATTATTATTATTATTATTATTATTATTATTATCATCATCATCATCATTATTATTATTTATTTATTTTTAATAATAATAAATGCTATCCTGGCAGTTTAGAAACTTAATGTTTTTATTTGTTATTATTTATTATTATTATTTGTTAGTGAACTTAAACTTAGCTGGAATAGTTGAGGAGTGGGGGGGGTGAATATTCACCCATCCGTGCTCACACAAACTCGCATAATTCGAAAAATTCAGTGTGTGTGAGCAAAATTAAAGAATCAACATAAATGCACTTATGAATTAAACCATGCGTTTAATCAATGTGGGTTTATTCTTCTCTCTCTCTCTCTCTCTCTCTCTCTCTCTGTGTGTGTGTGTGTGTGTGTGTGTAGAAAGAGAGCCGTTGACAGCAATGACACTAATGAGTTATCAAACGTCTTAATATAAGGTCCCAATGCCACGCATTTGTTTCTGTCTTCTAGCCTGTTTATCCAGTAATTGTGTCCAGCGAAGTAGTGGAGAGTCCAGTAATCAAGTTGTAGGGGGATGTTTCCCTACCATTAACACATTTCAGACCCTTGGGGATGCGTGTAAAATTGCTACATCAAAGCAACTTTACGGCCGCTAGCAACGTCAGCCTTAGATTACAGATCAACTTACGACGACTCTGCTAGACAGTGTTTGTTTTATTGAGAATTCTCCCATCCACACGCCAAGATGATGGTGATTGAAGATGAACAGAAAGAAAGGGATTTGAATTGTTCCAAATAAATACGAACAAATAATAGGACGTTGGAAGAATATGAAAACTTTAAGAAAATATAATACCCATTATTCTTTCTTTCTTAGAGCAACCCCAACACACGCAAAGCAAGAAGAATAGTAATAGACAGACAGAAGGAAAAATAAACAGACAGATAGATGAATAGACACAAGAATTTAAAGCACACAGTAGAGTATAATAAGTCTACAAACCAAACTGCATCGGAAATAAAACATTATAGCCTTCGCTTTTAGTACAAGTGACAAGAAACACAAAATCTTAGGGAAGAATTCAAAAAAAAAAAAACTCCATCAATAATAGGCATCTTGGAAGATATCCCAAAATCGTAGAGGAGTATTTTATTAAACTTATCTCACTATAGCTAAACCTAAACATCCTTCATACTGTGCGTTTTTTTTTTCTTTTTCAAGCTTCAATTTGTATTTACTGCACAAACCCTTTTCATTTGTGTTCCCCACGCTAATTTATCAGCAGGAGGTTGACAGGGATGTTTACTATTCCACTAGCTGCCCAACGATTTGGAGGCAATTCTCCTCCAAAGTACTCTAGAGACACTGCTTCATTTTCAAGCCACATCCACCCTTTTTAACTCCGGCTAAGATGGCATCGGCACCTATTTGTGTGATAGCTGCTAGTATATGTGTCTGCGTGAAGTGCGGTAAGTGATTCTCATGACGTTCAGCCCACGAAAGGAAACAAAAAAAAAAAAAAAAGAAGAAGAAACAAACAACGCAAATAATTCAGAGTTAGCCGTAGGTTTAGTAGAAGTAAACATTACGACACACACACACAAAGAAACTGCAGACTATAAAGTTAATTATTCTTGTGGTTGTGACGCTACTGAGTTCTCAATTGTTAATTTAAACTCCGCGTATTGTACTCAACCGCTATAAATCAGTAAAATACAAAACATTTATAAAAGCTGCTTCTTTCAGTGTACTTTTACTTTTGACACTAAGTATACACATTTTGAATGCCTTAGTGACTCCTGTTGAGGCTTGTATTTTGCTGATAACGCTGATATTTGACCTGTAACCATCTTCGGCCACACATCTTGTTGTTCGGGATGTTTTCGTTGAAGAAATGCAATCAATCAAACTCCATCGTATCTCACAAGCGAAGTAAATGTCCCGGATGCTATCCATTGGAGGGAAAGAGAAAAGTTAGGAGGTGAACATGCCAACGGTCCATGTCAGAAAGGTCTCTCGGCGTTGAAAATTTTGCTTATCCAAACCACGCCCACTGCTCTTTCGATTATAGCATGTGAATGAATGCGAGGAATAATGCTGACGTGATAGGATTAAAATTTTCTACGTATCTCGGAACTTTCAGGTTAGAACATCTCTCTTTTTTTTCCCTCTAATATTATATCACCTTTATTTTCATCGTTCAACTTCAGCTAATTCATTGGGATATTCAGCAGTTTTCCATTATTTAAAACTAAACAAATGATATTTTTATTTTATTCAAATCATTGAAACAACAGCATCATAATCCGTATTTAATGTTCTTTATTGTTATATTCCATCTATCTGAATTTTATAAACATTCATTTCAATCCTAGACAGAGAAAAAACTACTTTATCACATGCCATTCTTCAATATACATAATCTCTCCGAAATATCTATAAAAAAGCAGAGTATATGATATTTTCTCTTAAAAACTTATATTATATTTTTAAATCAGTAAAATATTATAGGTTTGTTATAAAAAAGTAAATTTTGGATAATAATATTGAGATTTTTTTCAAAACACCCAAACTTATATTACATCAAAGTTATCTATGAGCTGATGCAAAAGTGCAGTCGTAGGGTGTTATGATATGATATGATATGATATATGTGTGATCTGCTTTCTTGCTCATCTTATCCTTTCTTTTATTATTCTAGTAATAATTTCTGTTTATCACTGTCTTTCGCTATCTAGTTTTGCACGATGAATATATTGAAAAAGTTTCAATCTTGAAATAAAAATATTAATATAACATAACAGAGCTGCATTTTCTTAAATCTCTATTTCACTTTTATCACAATGATATGTGGTGCTTTTTCGAAGAACTGCTCACTTCGTGAGTGGCCAAGAAATATGAGCATTCGCGAAAGACACTATCTTGACGTATGTTCTTGATGGTCATTCTTGACTGGAAGTCATAAACTAACCCAGTTCATCACAGACTAGCAGCAGATGGCGCTATAGCAGTGCGCTCTTTCAACACACACATACCAATAGCTTTTCTATTCTATCAAAATAACCCAGCAAAAAGATGCTAATTTCCGTTGCTATAGTAACCGAATCCTAGTGAGCGTTGACTATCAAATGTTCTTTCGTGATATCCAAGCCATTTTGGATATCAAAATGTTCACAAACTTCAAAACACAAAGCATATCATTCTCAGGTATTTTACGTCACAACAACATCTAACGAAAAGTGAAAAACCATTAATAATATCCATTGGGTGGTAAGAGATCCCGCTAACATGGTGGTATAAATGGGGCCTTCAAATCCTCTTACAATACAACCTGGCTGTGAAACGTTGCTGTAATTTTTTCTGTCACTCGTAGAGGTTCAATTGGCATAATCACGAATCAGCTCACCCGTAACACACAAAGGAGAGTGACTACAAGAAAAATCCCACCTTTAAACACGTCCAGCACTAACTTATTGTCATTTCGTCCCCCCTGCATTTTATTATCTTTTTTTTATCCTTCTTCTTCCTTTACTTCATCCAACACAGATGGGTTTTCCGTGTTTCGGCTCTCTCTCCATCCCTCATCCCATCCCACCAAGCAGAAAAGCTTCTGTCATCCGGCTGCTCCTATAACAGGGACGAACTCGTCAATTTCCGAAACATCTTTCACGCGCGTCTCGATCTCCGCCAATCAGAAGATCGCCATCCATCTCTGGAGCAGCCGGGCTGGCCCACTGCATCTATTTAATGAGGCGGAAGAGAGCTGCAAAGCATGTACAGAAAGAGAGACAGATAGATAGAGAGAGAGAGAGAGAGAGAAGGGGGGATTGCACTTCCACTCCCTAAGCTGCCTTCGTTTGTAAGACCCGTCTAGTCTAGCCATTTCCTAATCAAATCATTCTGACATTAAGCACCCTCGAGGTCTCGAGCGAACGGGGGGGGGGACTCCAAATTAGATGACTAGCAGCGGGAGGGAAGAAACTTAACTAACCTAGTAGTTATGGTATCATTAAAAATAAATACGCAAAAAAACACATAAAAACACCGATTTAAAACTCCTCTTCATACGCAGAAAAAAAATTATTAATATAATTACTGAAATAAAAACTTTTTTTTTAATATATAAAAACATACATTGTTATATTATTACAATGTTGCAAAATATTAATTTAACCTATTACGCTGTTTTGCCGCTAGATGACAGCACTATCTATCTCTCTCAGCGCCATCTGCATGACAATACAGTAGCTCGTGTGAAATTATTGGAAGATATTAAGTGAAAGCGACATGAACAGATCTGCCCGTCAGCAAGAAACAAAGGTGACGTCATAACCAGGCAACAATATCCATGGGAACCGTTTTGATTAACCTAGGTCGTGTGCGCCTACTTCCTTTTTATCGATTTTTCAGGAACTTTTATTATATTTTCAGGTACATGTACAATAATGAAGCCACAAACCGAGAAGGGGGGGGGGGAGATCGTGGAAATAAAAATAGGACAATACAGTAATCTGAAAATACCGCAAAAGGAATATGTGGCAAATTTTAAGCCTTTTTTTGAAATACCACAACTTTATCTGCTTTCTATTTTTGTGACAATTTAGTTAAATAATGTAAACTCGCTGAGATTCATCCTTTTTTTTTTTTCAATTTAGCGTAATTTAAAAAAAGTTTAAAGGTGCATAAATATTAAATCGTTTATCGCCTTCATTTTAAATTAACAAACAGAAGTTTAATTTTAATAAATATAATAGAAGTTATTCAGTAGATAAACTTTAATATTAAAGAGAAATCGACTTTATTCTCCAATATTGTTGCATGCTCTTTCTATAAACATTTATTTTATTTGAGTTTATATTTTTCAACACATCTTCTCTATGCGTAAGTTAACTGGCGTGTGAATCACCCATCGTATTTTTACGATTGGGATCTCAATGTTATCATAAACCATTAGACATACTATATCTATATTCGCATTCGGTGTTGAAAAATCAAGACGGCATCGAGAATAACATTAGATACGCAAGTGTAGACTTGTTTATCCTCGATTTGCTGCGATCTCAAGCACTAAGCTATGAAATGCAGGCAAGAAAATGTAAACGAATATATCTTACCGACGGAAGAGTTCCATTTTGTAGGAAAACAATCAAAGTAACTACCCTGTGAGTAACTCGAAAGGTAAAAAAATAGAGAGAGACTAGAACACAGTGTTTCTGCCAATAAAAAAAAAGAAATAGATACGAGAAAAGTAACAAGATATAAAATGGCTTGAAAGAAACGTCATGTAAAAAAACATTCTTTAGATATTTTCCTTGGATGCACACGAGAATCAGATGATATTAAAGGAGCACAGGTGAAGCAAACAGGAAATAATGCTAACAAGATATCTGTCATTTGATTTCGAGGATAGTTCAAGAGAGAAGCGAGTTTCTAGTTTAGAAAACTTCTCGATTAATTTTATTTTCCAACCTTCGTCTAAGGTTTAGCGTGCTCTAAATTAATTTTCTAATCAATCTACGAACTGTGCAACTGCTTTTGCTCTTATTCTCTCCGGCCTCTTCTTTTGAGCAGGTCTCGGAAAAGATGAGAACAAAGAAAATCCGACAGAAGTTGTGGAGAGGCTCTTTAGGGGCCACTGAATGATAGACCATCTTATTAAGTGCGCAGACTAGCGAAGGATGTCAGGCGCCGTTGATCAGACGGAAACAGAATGGCGGAGATTCAAGGACTTCTGTATCCAACAGAAGCAAAATAATAAGCCTCGCGTTTTGTCCAAACGTCTGCCATGTAAAACACGGTCGACATAACAAGATAGACAGCGTATATCAAAAGCTCCAAAACTAAGTTTTGTATCTACTAAGAATGCTTCTTCTTTTGATAATGAGCATTCAAAATGGTTCGGATTTCTTGATTTTAAGAAAAAGTTTTATTTTTCGAAAAATGCAATGGTTATAGGTTTTGAATGGAACTCTAAAAATGTACTTTGGAAAATCATTCTAGTCGATCTTTGGATCGATTTAATTCTTCATCATCCTCCCAGTATATATCGAATTTTCTCTTTCTTCTAATACATTAAGGCAGTGGTTTGCAAACAACGTAGCAGCGCCATCTATCTTAAGAATACCTTCATGGCGCCCGCTAGTCTTTGAAACATTTTCTCCCCATTAAATATGTTTATACAAACAATTCTAAAGAAATATTAATACAGTTTTAATCTATATAGCTAGAACGATAATTATTAACTCAATATATTTAAAATATCAAATGCGACATGTTTATTTTATTAGTATCTATAACATTATATATTAATTCGCTTTTTTCTTCTCTATTTCATTATTTATAATATTATACATTATATATTTTATTCCTATTTGTATTTTTAAATTTCGATAAGTACATTTCAATTTTAGTTTCAATAGAATCTTGTCATTTGAAATCTGACATTTTTGTAGCGAGCTGAAATATACATTTTTTTTTCATTTTAAATAGCAAGCTCTCTAGTAAACTTAAGTAAGTTGATATTTTGTATATGTACTCATTTATAAGAAAAGTGTTTCTTTGCTAATTCACCTCTCTGTCTTTTCATATATTTGTCAAATAATAATGTAAAACATAAATATATAATCGATGTTTTGAAATATATTGAAGTGGTCAATATATTTCAAATATATTGACCACTTACAATACCAATAGACCTAATCTCGATAAAAAGTCGTTAAATGATAGCGTAAATCAATTAAAAACAACAAACTGTTCACTCGTATAATGTCGGAGAATAAGACGAAATTCTCCAGTGATTTGTTTGATGCCTCTTCCACGTATTTGTTGGAATAATGACTGATAATGATAGAAGCAGAACAACAGGTGTATCTTTTGTTACTATGAGCTTCACTATTAGTTAGCATCCCACCCACGTAGGATAAAAAGAATTAAACTGAATTCTGTATTCAGATAAGTTGTTGGTTGCTTCTCTGTAGAGCGAATAAGTCATGCAGTGAAGTAACATTTACGGGGTAACACAAACTGATGAAATACCAAAAAACTTATAGGAAAAGTCAGTAGCTACAAGCTCATTACATATATAGAACATCGATAGCACTTCTATGGCTTTAATATAGTTAGTGTAGGAAGACCGCACTGAAGAATCGATATCCTCTATAAAAAACGCACGTGTATGTGTGCTGGTGTGTGGGCATAGTGTAATCATGAGGAGTACAGGATCTGCAGTGGCTGCTTTCTGACTCATTTCCTTTAAAAATAATTAATTGCATAGATATTGAAGGAGTCAACAAATAGTGGCAAAAATGAAAAATCTCCATACATGCAACAAGAGTGATGGCTATTCACTGGGAATTTATTAATAATATGCTGACACAGTTCTAGAAAGTAATATGGCTCGTAAAATTAAATCTCCTTTGCGGAATTTCCTCGAGTCATTTTTCTTTAGGCGGGAGTTCGTTAAACTAACTAATCACAAGGCACGATATTCCTCCCCAGACTGCAATATTTGCATGAAGCAAGCGCGGTGGATTATAGAAATATTGATTTTCTCATGAAATTAATTTGTCGGTCCAACAAAAGGTATTTTAATGAAAGAGATTTCTAGGGATCATCTTAATCTTCTCTGGATGCAAGAGAAGCAAACTGTACCGAGTGAACTGATTAAGAACGTCCCCCTGCATGCTCTCAGTATCGTCTCTCTCTTAGAACAATGTGGCCAATAAAGCATGAAGCTGCCTTCTACCTTTGACATCTACAAAACACTAAAGCTCTAAAGAACAAAGCTCTCTTTGATATCACTGCCTCTTATAATCCCATTTCTGAGGCAACAATATGGCGGAGACCCAGCAGGAACTATACCGGTTGTGACCGCCTGACTTGGGTAATCCCTAAGACAATTAATGGGCGCCACCTGCATACGTTGATGGCGACGTCAACTTTGGTAAAAGTTTGAGTTGCAAAAGCAAGACGCATCTACGCATCACTAATCCAGTTAGATGTCACTTGAGTAGAATGAATCAGCCTCTTTCTACATCTCAGTGATGCTTCATTGTCAAGCTGTTCTTTGGCTGACACAAAGGAAACAAAACTGAACCGGGTTGCATATTTATCATTCCACTACCAGAGTAACGTTTTGTGTGGGTATCGACAAAGAAGCGAACAGCTGCAATGTGTTTATTCGACGCAAGAAATAGCGGGCTAAGAACACCGCGATTGTCTCCCATCACGGTCCTATCTGCAGAACTTTTCTTTGCAAGTATATTCAAATAAAAAGTAGGTGGCGCCAGACAGTTAGCTGATAAAGACTTTTGCCTTCGAGACACAACTTCCCAAAAGTTTTATTTTATTTTTTTCATTTTTTATATGTTATTATTTATCAAGACGCGAACTTAGACACATACCCAATGGAAAAGTTGCTTAAGCGACCATCCCTGCAGCGTAGATTCGATTGACATGGATAGCATAGATAGAAAGAATGAAAAAACGATACCTTCTTTTGCTTTCAAATGTAACAAATAATAATAATAAAAAAATCCACACTTTTAAGTGACATTTCTACCCAACCACTCTACAGGGTTATTTTTTCGATTGCTTGCATTTTTCATCTCAATCTAAAAATAAAACGAAATTCTTTCTAAGAAGAAATATTATCGAGCGATAAGAGTGAAAAGAAATAAAATTTTCGACTTAAATTGTTAACTGATATTTATTGCCTAAGAAATGAATTTCCACTACTTCTAATCACCGTAATTAATTAATATTTAACCAGGCGCAAATTAACTGAGTGTAAATTACATTATTTATTTGCCTACACCGCGCCATCTAGTAGCAGAATGAGGTGCATAACAATTCTAGTTTAGTGAAATGATTTTACACAAATTATTTAAAATTATATATATATATATATATATTACATCTCCCTTTAATTGGTATCTATTAACGAAACATTTATAGCTTTGAAAAGAGAAATCTAGCGCGCTCACCAGCTATTAAAATTACAGTCATATATAAACAAACACCAGGAGACATTTTGTATTATTATGACAACAAGTACAATATTATTATTAGAATGTACACTATAGCATCCATTTTGCAAATTAATCATTTATATTAAGTGCTTCAGTCAGATCGTTGTTTAAATAAACTGTAACGAAAATCTAAAAAAACTGTCCAATAGAAAAGTCATGCTCAATATAATTTTTGTTTTCGCAATTGTTAATCTTGGTTTTAATATATAAATCTTTATAAAATATATATTATTAAGTTTATATCTTATTGATATTTTATATTATATTTTTATATTTTATATTATTTTATATTTATATATAGTTTATATTATTATTATTATTATTGTTATTATATATATTTTATCATAAATATAAAATATATATAATACTACCAATAATATATATTATTGGTTTTAATATATAAATCCTTATAAAATATATATTTATGTATTATAAAAAGTAAATAATTTTTTCGAAATGTAAATTTCTCTGATATTTTTAATTATTTATTAAAAACTTTTCCAACACCATTTATATATCAGCTAGTTACTCAGTGATTAATGTGATTGCAAACATTCTGGATGGCAATGCTGTAGCCAATGTAGCCAATGAAGTTCTAACTGAGGCCAGGCTATTGCTGTTACCCTCCTGCCATGATCAGAGCTTTAATAGCTCAATAACCCCTTATCCCTACATTGTCATCTACAGATAACGGGGAAGGTAAAAAGCATATTTGCTTCGCCCCTTCAAGCCAGTCCTTATAAGAATAAGGACTGTATTAATATTAATATTAATATACTGTATATTGCTGGTGAAGTTCATTTAAAGTCACGAAAAACTACCTCAAATATTGTATTATATTATATTATATCAACAGTAATTTGCTCGACCGGAGGTTATTTGGCCCATCTGCCACTTGCAGCCTTTTCCTGTCTCAGTATATCACTAATTTTTTTTTTCTTGCGACAATAGATTTTTTAGGCGATATATTTATTTATTTATTTAGATGATAGGCTCTTACACTACAGTTAAGGCAACTAAATTTCAGTTCTGACAATTTGGGTGAATTGATTGTATGAAATAAAGCGGTATGTTTGCCATTTTCTCTGCCTTCCTCTACTTTTTTCCGATTAAGTGCAAACGTCCAGCACCATAAAAAAACAATTACATTCCACATTTGACAGAAAGCATATGAACAGTTCCAACTGTAGACGTGTCTGAGATAGAAGAAACGCTCCTGTACAATCGTTCCCTTTTAATGTTGTTTTGACTTAAGAAAAGAGGACCGTAAACAACATAAAAAACAATTATGTGTAGAGAGAGACGTCTACGGAGCAGAAAAAAAAAACACGTTTGACCTTTTTTTAAGGCTGTTGTACAAGCGATCACCAAGTCTGTTCTGTCAGTCAGTTTGCGTGAAAAAACAAATCAAGAACGGATGAACCAGTTTTTATTAAACTTAATATTTAAGACTATAAAGAAAAATTGTTGTTTTCACTACTCGAATGATGCGAATAATTTCAATGTTTCACAGGAGTATTTCTTTCTTTAGGTTATTAACAGCGGCTTAATAATATCGGGAATATCTCTAGACTATCAAAAAATCGGAATTCTCTAGTTCTTCTAAATCAAAATGCTGTTTATTTCGATAATTGGATATGATACTTCAAATGTAGCAGACTGTGCCGTTGAGCCTCTATCGTTTAATCATGGCAGTTGTCAGTGATATTCAAATATT
The DNA here is from genome assembly GCF_054136105.1 of Typopeltis vanoorti. NCBI lineage: Eukaryota > Metazoa > Arthropoda > Arachnida > Uropygi > Thelyphonidae > Typopeltis > Typopeltis vanoorti. The sequence goes on along the minus strand of NC_143562.1, from coordinate 15,826,762 downwards.
AACAGACATGATCCTTGTAATAAGAGTACTCAGTAATTCTACGGTGCATGACTTAGGGATACTTCTATGATTCTCAAGTTCATAACCAAATTTACTTTTTATTATTGAAAAATGCATTATGATTTTTTTAAATTAAATATTTACAGTAGCTGCCTATGTAGTTCTAAGGAAATGATGTTTGTAATTTCCATTCTGGTCGTCGAGTAGATGAACTTCTTTTAAGGCTTTCTTCAATCGGTTCCTCAGTTAGTCGATCACTGGTAAGGGCAAGTAAGTTTTCATACGAATACTCAGATGTTTAATCCGGTAATTCAAGAAAATTGAACACAACGCGCAGACAACTTCATATAATAATATACAGTGTTAGGGTTATGGCCCATGAGATGGCAGCAGTTGTCTGCCATACTCTCCTCTTCTGATGCTAATTAAAAACATTGATAGCCTTGTGCCAGACATCAATGACTGACGAAGAGTGGATACTGACTGAACACTGGTCTTCCAAAGTTAATATGGGGAATAAAAGACGTTAGCGGATTTATTTTATTATTTAAAATGTTAATAGTTTAATATTTCCCATGTTCATCATTAATCCGATATGTCACACCAATCAGAAAGTAAAAACGGCTGGATACGAATCCCCATATACAGTGTGTGTGTGTGTGTGTGTGTGTGTGTGTGTGTGTGTGTGTGTGTGTGTGTGTGTGTGTGTGTGTGTGTGTGTGTGTGTGTGTGTGTGTGTGTGTTATAAGCAGCTCATATGTTAAAAAAAGTGAGCCATGTACTAGAGAAGGATATAGTTTGGCTGTAAGAAGGGACCGCTTGGCTTACATTATTATTTTAATTGTTGATTCCTTCTAAAATTCCAAGCATTACTATGACAACAGCAACACTAATACCGTTGATTATTAAACATAATGCTAGTAAAATAGCTGTTTATAAATTGTAGCCATATATATAATTGATTTATGAAAGGCTTTTATTAATAACCATTACAGTTAATAAAGCTATACCACCTTTATTAACACGCATGAGAGTCATATATATTCAAACCATTATAGATATTATCATTGAAGCAACACCTAACATCATAAACTGCATTTTTGTTGGTAAATAGAGCCCAAACAATATTTCCTCAATTAGAGGCATGCTCTCTAACAATGTCTCAGGTTATAAATAAATAAAGTAACTCATAAACATGGTATCCCGGAGCGCAAAGTGAAAGCTAGGTTTGGCTATGTGTACACTAAACAGCTACTTGTTTAGGCGATGAAATACACTCATAAAACCACGGGAGTCAGGTTATACACCAGGTAAAATGATACAGCGAGCAGTGAGGAGTACTAAATTAGCACTGGAGGACAGTTTTACTTCGGGCATATTCTGTTTTATGATACGCTAAAAAGGAAGAAGTGAAAACATGAATAAGGTGAAAGGTTTGTAATGAAGAAATAAGTATGTCTATACTGCGCATGTGTGATATTTACGACTGAGTTTTATGTGACGTAATAAATATGTTGGCTCAGAAGAAGAGACTTACAGAAAAAAAAAACTTACAGAAACGCAATCAAATAAGTCATGTCTAGAATTCTGAACGAGGGTTGTCAACACAGTTTCCTGCTGCGAAGGATCCAGAACAGATAGATTACGGTCATAACATGCAACACGAAGTAGGGTAATTTCTAAGAGACGGGTGGGGAAGGCGAAAGAGATTGATGGCAAAGAATTATGCAAACAAAAGCCCCTTGACAGAAGAGAGCGTTGAAAATTGAAAACTGATGACAATGAGGGGCTTTTGCGGGTAGTAGAAAGAGGAAGAAAAAATTAAACCCTTCCTTTTTAATATAGATTAAGCAGATCTTCGGGTTTTATGAAAGGACTTAAAGACTAACATTCCATATCGTCACACGCCAAAGGATTAGTGTTATTATGCACTGCCAGTACAGCGATTGTAATCTTGGAGCAGCCAGCTTTATAATTACCACAGTAATCGTGGATGACAAATTATCATTGCCAGCAAGGAATATAACATTTCCTTGAAATAAAAAAAAAAAAGATTAAAGCGATGCTGAACCTATAAAGAAAAGAAAGAAGAATAAAATGTAATTATATAAAGGATATTATATATCCATTTTAATTTTATAGCAGATTACAATTTTCCTGTGAGCTTATAAGAATAATATGCTCTTAAACTCTCGGGAAATTTGTAATCTGACTATAAAATTAAAATAGATATATAATATCATTTACACAGGTGGCGCATAAGTCGCGAAGGGATTTAATATTAATAACTCATAACTAATTAAAAAATCTCCAGGTTCTGTATTTCATTAATAACAAAAAAGAATAAAAATAATTAATAAATCAAAAAAGTTAATTTATGGGCTTCACTATGTAAGTAATTTACTTTTGAAAGCCGTTTAGGTTTTTTTTTTTATTTTATTAAAAAATGTACATTGGCGACATGAAAGTTTAACTCATGCGCACTGGGCTCTAATGACAAGTTTAATTAATTATATTATGCTCATAATTGTAAAATTTTGCTTTAGATTTATTTTTTAATTTAGTAAGCTTTATAGCCTAAATTAAGGGGATTATTTTTATTATAATTATGTTTATAGTAATGGTTACTGTTATTTTTATTAATTGGCAATGATCGACAGGAGGCTTCCCACACCAAAATTAAAAGCCCATAAGATTATAATAAAAAATATTGTGTTTGATGTCATCGTTATTATCGAAATCAAAATAAGCTGAAATCTTATTTTCACTTAGTACGTTGAAACAAAAGATTTTTAAGTACTTAAATTCTAGTCTTCGTTCCAGATTAAAGTACGTCGTTTTTTGTTTGTTCTCAAAATGGTATTAAAGAGAAAATTAAGTCTTAAGAGGAAATACACACAAAAAAAAGTTAACTATTAGAAGAAAAATGAACATTTCTTACACACTTGTTCAGACTAATGCCTTAAGTACGTTGGTAAAAAAAATTTTTTTTTTTTTAAAAAAACTCGAGAAATAATGAACTTCAAGCCCTTCATTTGAAAACACTTGTAAATTTGACGTAAATAATTGTTATCCTAAGAATATCTTCCTCTCCCACAACAAAGGAAAGCTTTAAGAATTTTTTTTCATTCTCTCTATTGAAAATATTAAAACCTGAGAGGATACAGGTGTTTATTAACGACAAACATATGAAGTAAAAAATTTCTCTGTTAACGTAGTAACGGATTCTGAAAATTTAGCATCATTTAGTTGAGTTTTTATAAATACTACGTGTGGCTTTGGAATGCAATACAAACCCATTCTCATCAAAATGGTTGGATTTTGAAAGTTAAATATATTTTTTCTTAATATGTTTTTATTATTTTTTAGTAGATTTTTTCCCCTTCTTTGCAAAGCTATCACAAAACACCTTTTATGGCATAGCACGCGCACATACATACTATCTACTCGGCTACAGCAGCGAGGCGTTTTCAGAACGAGAACATTCCGATATTTTACCGGGAGCTGGGAACTTAATGATGTTTACTCAGGATATTGAAAGAAGTTGGGCTGCTGTGTTGGTGGTTTTTGGCCTCCCCAGAGACAGGATGAACAGGAAAAAGAGACAAAGACAAGACTATGATGACGCTGAAGGAACAAATAACTCCTTTTTCGTGATCACAAACTGATTAAATTTTCATTCCTGTGGTAGCAGACGTAAAGGATGGCTCAGTTTTACCTGTAGTGCGCGGAATACGAACGAAAAAGAAGAAAAAAAAATCGTTCTCTCTCTAACTTTAATACCTTAGAAATACACGGACTATAAAACACAGTTAAAGAAAAGGATTCATTTTTGCATAAAATATTTTAACAATATATCTAGAGTATTCAAATATGATGATGAAAAAATATTCGCTGCATGCAAAAACACTTGTTTAAATTTCTGTCGGTTTTTTGATGAAGGAGAAATATACACTTTATTTCAAAAAAAATAATCACCACTTGCTCCATCTACTGGCGCGATTTAACAAGTGATAATTAAACCAAGAAAATCTCATATTTTATAATTTGATCCATATTATAATTGAGATACTCAAATATTTCAACTACTTGTTTATCATGATGATAATAAGTGATGCCACTCTGATGATTTCATTACTAATATTGTAATCGTCCTAATAACTGGTTTGTTTTATTTTATTGTTGAAAACACTGAATATTATTATTTTAAAAAAATCGCATTTGTACAGAATTAAGTAAATACATTTATTCATTTATAGTTGTCATTTAAATGAAATATAATCCTATTTAATTTTTCACATTAACTTTACACTTGGCACTAAAATAAATGAAACACAGGTACAAATAATTCTTTATTTATTTTGCACATAACTGCAATGTATGAAAAATGAACTAGGGATAACGATACGATATAAGTTCATCACTCGGTACTTTATTAAAGATTGAAAAAGGGAAAATGCAAGATTCTATACCTAGCCCTGATGAGGCTCTAAAACAAAGTCGAAACAGCAGAATCACTGTATTATTCTTTATGTTATTTATGGCGATCATTTAATATTTATTTTCGTGTTTTCTATTAAATATTTATTAATTTAACAACAATGATAAATTCGAGTATGAAAATAATGCAAAAAAAAAAAGGTTGCAATTAATTTATTTTTATCGATCGTTTGCATCCACTTCACGCACACATCAATGTTCTGCTGTAATCATGAAACTAACAGTTCTTTGCACAAAACACATCACGGTCTGACGACTCGCGAGTTCAATTATTAACCTCTTCCAGTCGCTAGTTTGTGCTAGAAGTCGAATAACCCTCAACGGGAGTTTATGTCGCCTGTGGGGAAAATGAGGGACGGCACGAGCTGAGGAGGAAAGACGCAAATATCAGCCTAACCAACATCAGAGGATCTCTTCGGGGAAATAATCCATATGGTGAAGAGAAATGGCAACAGAGCCAATCTGTAGATTGTTCTCTGCCAGTGGCAATGGGATAAGACGTAGACGATATAACAGACAGAGAAAGAGACAGGATAAAATACCATTCATTACTATTACTTAAAAATTATATTTGTACTAAGTTCCGAATTTAATCACCAGATGGTGCATGTTTCGAAAATACGTCTTCAATTTGGCATAAGTAAGAAATCGAGTAAATTATGGGATCTAGCCATATTCAATTAGCCAAATATAGAAAGAAAAAAGAAACCTGAGACACTTTTGAAACTTTCCAGAGTGCTAACGAGAATATAACCTTTAACATCAGAATTATTATGCCTAGCACTATTTAAAATGTTAAAAATTTAAAAGATACAAACAATATTCCGTTATAGTCCTTATATAAGGACTGGCTTAAAGGGACGAAGCAAGAATGCTTTTCATATTCCCCGTTATCTGTAGAGGACAGTGTAGGGATAAGTAAGGTGTTATTGAGCAATTAAAGCTCTGATCATGGAGGGTAACAGCAATATAATATAACCGAGCCTCAGTTAGAACTTCATTGGCTACAGCATTACCATCCATTACCCTCCAAAGGTATTGGATTGAATGAATCAATCACCGCATGTGTAAGTAAAGGTGATATCTCAAAAATATCGGACGATCTCTAGGCCACTCATTCGTGGGCGAAAGACCGTCCAAATCTCAGCGTTGGTTCTACTCAGTGAAACTCGAGTACCGAGCAGAACCGCTCATATTCCGAGGAAAATAATTCACCGGCAAGTACCCCTCAGCGGGCCGTGCCGGAGAAAACACTTTCCCCGGAGACTCAAAGTGCTCCCTTAGGGCAAAACCTAAGAGAGCGAACTCATTTACACAGGATAACAGCAACAGCCGAACCTCAGTTAAACTTCATTGGTTCAGCATTGCCATCCGTTACCCTATATGTATGGGCATCTCATATAAAATCAATCACCGACTATGTAAGTAAAGGTGAAATCTCAAAAATACGGACGATCTCTAGGCCACTCCATAGTGGGCGAAAGACCGTCCTAATCTCAGCGTTGGTTCCACTCAGTGACGGGCTCCCCGACCACTGAGCAGAACCGCTCAAATTCCGAGGAAAATAATTCACCGACAAAGCCCCTCAGCGGGCCGTGCCGGAGAACACCTTCCCCGGAGACTCAAAGTGCTCCCTTAAGGCAAAAACCTTAAGAGAGCGAACTCAAAAACTCATCGCCCAAGTGGGTAAGAGCAACAGCCGAACCTCAGTTAAACTTCATTGGTACAGCTTTGCGTTGCTATCCATCACCCCCAAGGGCATTAATGAATCAATCACCGCATCTCACGGTCGATTGTTCCTTCTATATTCCGTTATCTATTATGCACTAGTCTAATAATTTTATGATAAGTAAACTGTTAATAGGTGTCTAATAAAATTATTAAAATATATAGCGAAAATGCTTCAACTGCAAATAATTAAAATTATAAAATAGGGAATGTTATTGATACAATTATATTTTATTTGATTTGTTTGGCCAAATTTGTAATATCCTCCATATGAGTGTTTTTAACAAATAGAACGATTACACAATTTAGAAACAGCATCTAGGAGGTGTTACCAGGCCAATGTCCGATATTTCCTAGAACAAAATTATTAAGATAACCTTTCTTGGATTCACAATTCATCCATCAACGAACTGTAAACAAACACTTTCTAATTTCAATAAAAAGCAACTCGCCAATCGTCCAGCTAAACTATTATGTTCCGCGCAGCCATTCATAAGCTGTCACATGAGTTGACAATTCACCATTTTGACAAATGCACAGATACCGTACCAAACGCTAAGGCCCACGTGGAACTCGTGAGACAACGTTAGCATTAGTCTAGCTCAAAATGACAGCAACATGTCGGAGAAGTCGACGAGTTTAATTTTCATGCAAAGGACAGCTTTTGGTGCGTCATAACTTCCCTTCTATTCTCGGTGAATATTTTTTTTAAAATCAATAATTCACAGAGAATTTTAGCTATTAAGATTTCCATGGTAACGAAGAATGATGTTTTTGAATAATGCATTGCATTTGTCAGTTGTAATACGACCAATTAAGGAACTTATAGGAAAAAAAATAAACAACAAACAAAGAGGATTAAAAAAAAAATTTTAAAAAATCAATATTTCTTATAAGGAATTTGTTGCAATTTCAAAAATAAAACCTAAATATCACTTTCAAATCTCAAGCTAATCATAATATTAAAAAAAAATGGTGTCAGACGAATTAATACTTTTTTTTTAATGTTTCCATAGCAACAATCGGTTCTATGTAGTCATAATAATAACCGGTGCATGTTTCCATAATCGTCCGAAAGATGTCACGAAATTATCGGTTTTATTTAGTTGCTTTTCACTGGAAGTTTGAAAACCACAAATAAATTAATGAATCTAAAATACGTTGGTTTGTACTGTTAGATGTTGTTGAGTGTTGTGAAGCCTTTCAATATTCTCTTCAGTTTTTAGCTCTTTCATTCTCTCTTAATACAAAGTTAAAAATAGCTTGTTTCTTCCTTGACTCCATGTTATTATGTGACGCATGCCTATCTAATGGCAATATTATTATTCTTTTAGAGAGTTTTGTGATGTACAGTTATGCACTCATTCGAATCCTATTAAGTGCAGGGATATTTGTGAATATCTTTCGATAATAGATTTTATTTCCCAGTATAAAATCATCCTGATTATTGAAGGACTGATGTGGCTTGTTAAAACTTGTGTGATTGATCGCTAGAGATGAATTTTCAGATTATATAACCTTTAACCCATCCACAGTATTACATGACCAACCAACACAGCCTTACTCTTAATATTAATTTTAATAAATTACATTCGTTTCTTATACAGATTACTTACTTTTTTTTTGTTTTCATTATGAAATAGACTTTATGAACTGGAATAGCTTATGACATTTCTCAAATATTTAATTATCTGGTAAATTTAAATCACTTAGCTAACATACATGTCATTTTTAGTTTGTTTTCCTTGCAAAAATAAACAACTATTACGAGAAATTCAGTAACAGCTAACCGAATACAGCAGATAGGCGAGTTGGTTTCCAAGTTAGACGCCTCCTATTTCAGTTGGTAGGATCACATCCTTTGTAGTGACACTGCCAGAGATGGATTAGGGACATCTCACAAAGCAAACTGGCCAGGCAATATACATTGGTTTATAGCGAATACATTTCAATAGGCATAAGGCTGATCATGCTATCCCGCTAAATTAAGTTGGTTTGTGAGTTACGGACTTGAAATGGTCTTAGAGTAATATAGGTTTATTATATTATAGCTTAATTTCTGCCCTAAGTAGCCATCAGTACTAATATCTAAATATTCGTTAGACTGCACCAAGCCAATCCTGAGAATTCAGGCCACCTACATTGACCTCATTATTGCTTCATATTCTTCTAACTTTCTTTGAACTTTGTTCCTGCATATTTATATAATTCTGAGCCTAACTTATCTTCTCCAGATGATTTTCCGTTTCTTGTTTCTTTCAGGCTGATTTCTAATTCTTCTTTAGTTATTTCCTTTTCATTTTCATTAAATGTTTACCAGTTGTCTTTTTTTAAATATTTATCTGTCTAAGATTTTTATGGAAATTTAGAAATTCTTCTAATTTCAATTCAGTGTTTAATTTTATGTTTTCTTTAGTATCTGTACTTAAGTGTTTCAAAATCTTATATACATTGGGTCTTATTTTATATAAAATCAGAAACAAATTTGTTCCATGATTCTCTGTCTTTTTCTGACTTCTCTTTTAGCTATGGCTCATTCTTTTATATTCAATTTCATCTCCTAATTTTTTACTATCCGCGCGATTAGCCTAGTGGCTGTGCGCTTCGCAACCATATGCCTGGGGAAGGAGTGTCCTAGGCTCGATTCCCGTCGACGACGTGAGGAGCTTAAGGATCTTCCTCAGCCATAGCCAAGTTACCCGGTCTTGGGCGTGGACAGCAGCGTTTTTTCCCGTCAGTTTATCTGGGGTTTTTCATCCCGTAAGCAGGCAAACCAGACCCTGAACACACTGGCTACAGTCATAAATACGGCAAGGAAGGCAACGGGAAACCACGTTGCGTCATTATCTCCCTTCAGCTGCAACCTTCTCAAAGAGAGGAAGCATCAGATCAGAATCTTTTGCTGCTTAACCAGTTATGATATTCTTCTTTTTTTTTTTTTCAATTTGATTATTTCTTTGATTGTATCATCCCATGTCTTCAGTTTTTTTCTTGATAACAATAAATAGATAACGAGATTTTAGAACAGGTGAATTTATTTAACTACCTAGGATGCATGATCACATATGATAATGAAAAAGATATAAACGTAAAAATTGCAAAATATTTAAAAATAACAGGTGTAATTAACTCTATATTGAAACCAAACCTAGTTCAAAAACAAACCAGACTAAAAGTATACAATGCATTAGCCCTATCAGTCTTATTGTATGGAAGTGAAATCTGGACAATAAAACAAAAAGATAAAAGAAGATTAATAAGAGCAGAAATGAAGTTTTTGAGAAAAACTGCAAAGTATACCCTATTTGATCACAAAAGAAATGAAGAAATTATGAAAGAATTAAACCAAGACCCAGTAATAGAAAAAATTTAAAAAATATAAACATAAATGGATGGAACACGTTCAAAGAATGAAAAGAGAAAGATTACCAAAACAAGCCTTAAAGTACAAGCCATTGGGGAAAAGAAAACCAGGACGTCCTCTTAAAAGATTCAACGATGACTTCTAAGGCCGGAACAGGCCATGATAGGCCTATATCCTTGATACGCATGATGATGATTCTTCTAACTGTATAGTATGTTCTCAGGCCTGTTTGTGAGATAAAAAACGTAAATTATCCGGTGGCAATTTTTTCCGCCTTCACATGAGACTGGCTTCCCAACCTTTAGTTGAAAAATTCCTTTTATTCTAAAGACAGTTTCCGCACATCGAAAATTGAATAACAGAGAACTCTGCTGATATCAGGAGAAATGTCTTGATAATCTCCTTCTCTCGTGACAGCAGTTCATGGGAGCTGTTATCAAAGCCCTTTCTCATTAAACATTGAAGCAAAACTACATTTGCTCAAGATTCTCATTATTAATTTGCACGATCAATTAATAAAGTAACTCAACATTAAAGATTATTCTTGTAAGATGTTTACAAGCGTTAACAGAGGGAGATACTGGTAACGGAAATTATATTAATATCATCAATTCAGCCAGAGCGAAATACTCGTCTTTCAATCTAACATTCCGATGGTAACAATTCAACCAGCAATTTGTAATATATCTTCCCTCAATATTGAAATTCTGCGAGGAAACAGTCTAAAAGGGCAAACACACCAAGACGTTGGTTGGAAACGGATCGATACTCGATCGATGAGCTAACGAAAAGTGAATAATTCAAATCAACTAAAGGAAATCGCCCTTCAACTGTAGATAAAGATGTGTTAACGATGCCAAGACATATCTTCAATAATGGCTGCGTCTTTATGCTTCGCAAATGTTACTTTCGCTCGATAATATGCTTAATTAGCTGTCAGATCTTAGAATAGTTCCTTGGATAGGACACCAGTGGACAAAATTAATAACCGAGATTACCCAAACGATACCTCCCTACACCTCACAAAAGAACGCAAATTTTCCGCCATCAATTAAAGGATGAATTTTAAGTGTTCTAAATGAAATATTTGCGTTGCTAGGCAACTGTTTACAGCGAGGTAATCATGAGACACACATGAATAAGCCGTGTCAATGAAGAACTTGGCAAACAGTTCGCCACATGACAGATTGTAGCTTAAAGCTAGTCTGCCGTTTTATTTTGTCGAAGCGCGGACCTCTTATCCAACGAAAGCCGAGTTATTTGTCATCGAATATCGACCAATCGCTTCTGTCGATAAAATCTCCACCCCCCCCCCCCCCCCAACTTGCTGCCGCAGTACCCTTGGAATGTAGCTAATTAGGTCCCTACAGATAGCCTGAGGTTACAATTGGCAAGCAGTTATTTCCCGATTGTGCCACATTATGTTGGGAATCCTCACATAATTGGGACGCATAACTATGAGCACAGATCAATACCCATTGCAGATGAGCACCGATAGCTTCGGCTTCTGATACCCCCCCCCCCCCATCGTCGCTTTTTACTATAAATCCATCTTTCCGCAAATGGATCGATTTTATCGGGAACTCCAGGAAGTTGAGATAGCTCTTTTCAATAGAGGTATTACGAACTGGTGGTTGATATGCCCTTTCACTAACCCCCCCCCCCCACCGCAAGTCGACTGCAGCTAAAGAAGAAAACCCAACAGTATTGGGTACTCCATGCCACTACAATAACGCAATACACACTTCAAAACACCGGTGTGTACAGTCGACAATTTATCATTGTTTAGGGTTCCCCTCATTTCACGTGTCATTAATCATTTGTGAAGGGCTTAACCTCCTTCTATCCCCTTAATACTGATACGCGTTCCATCTTAGTGGATGTGAAATAGCAGAGCTCATTGCCACGTTATACTTACAACTGACAGATTACCGAGTGTTGTCTAAGATCCATCTACGCAGGTCACATGACTTGCTTCGGTACGTGTTACGATGGAAGTGCGCCTGAGATATGTATGTGTGTGTGTGTGGAGAAGGGGGGGGGTTATCTCATAGTTGAAGGTCTCACTTCGAGCGTTGACATGATAATAGGTGCGCATGACGGATGTCCAGACGACTTTGATGATGGATATCGAAGATCTCAAAGGGTAGAAGCGTTACAACCTCTGAATGATAATTATGTCAAGAGTTGTAATTAACTAAGCCATTGGATGCATACAAAACACAAAAAGGCAAATGAATTCGATAAATCTTACAATGTTTACGGTTCTTCAACCCCCCCTCAATAAAAAAAAAAAGATCACTTGCAACCAAAAGAAAAATGTAAAATTCAATACTTCGAACTGACTTGGTTACATTAAAAAAAACTTTCTTCGCTAGTGCTGCCCTCTTACGTCAGAATATACAATTAAAGTTACTTCATTACGGCAGGTTTTTGATTTATTTGGCAAATCAAATGAAAATTGCTTCGACTTCATTTTTATCGTTTCTCATTGTGGGTTAGAAGTGTAGTGTAGCACTAGCTAGTGACAAAAAGACAGATGCTAACGATCCGGAAAGACAAGGAAAAAAAGGAACGGAGAGAAAGCTTGGATGGCAAGTCCGAGTTTTCCCGACTTACAGCTCGACACTTCACTGCTGCCCTGGGGGACTCAAGGGGTGGGGGGAAAGAAGAAAGGCTTCTTCTTCCACAAAGAGCAGCATCCATCAGACCCGTCAGAGACAAACGACGAAGTGCTGCGGGAATCTCCAGGCTCAAGCAACAAATACCGTCTGTGGTCACGTTCCTAATGACACAACTCTGCTTCCACCCTCTACTTATCTGTTCCCCCTTCCGTCATAATCTCCTGCCTCGGTCATCTCGGTGCCGAAATGGAGAGGACGTCCGTAAAGACATCCCTCGGTTGCCATAACAACGCACACACTAGACTTCCTGCCTCGAAGTCCAGATAGTTCTCTCATCCCCCCGTCTCCCCCTTGAGCAACGTAAAATAAAATCGAACTCAAGAGTGCGAATTGAGCTCAACTACCAGTGATGAGACACATAAAGGTGAATTGCCTTATATCCACTTTGTGAAGGGTTTTTAGTTTAAAAGTTAACAAACTTTTATTAATTAATTAATAAAATAGCGATAATCGAATAACGAGTTAATATTCGTGTCAGACGTTTTCATATCAAGGATTATTTTTAGTCTGGGAATGCCCTTGCAGATTATTAAATACTTTAAACATATTTTGAAAGAGTCATCTATATAAGAAAAGAAAAAATAACCATAAAATGCATTTATTGCCAATTATTTATGGTATACTGATGATAATATATCTGTGTCAACAGATAAAAATAATATTTTAATCGCCATAAATTCTTTAGGTCCTCCTAATTAATTTATAGTGTAACATTATCCGACTTTCTATCTAATTTATAGTGACAAATATGTTCGAGGTTGGTTTTATGTTACTTAGAAGAGAGCTGGAACAGTTAGAGGGAAAAATAACCTCTCACCTATAGTTCGAGACGAAGTAGATCGTCGCTTGGCTAAGAGGGGCGGGGGTGTCATACAGCAAGCAAGCTAACGTGTGTGTGTGTGTGTGTGAAACACCTAATAATTAAGGTTGATCAGTTTATTTGGTGATCATATCAAAGCTTTAACAATATATAACGCTTTAAAAAAATTAGATTTCCTTAGATGCTCCACCACCACTCATCACTGTTACCTCCGTAGAAAAACACGATAATATGAATGATTTATCCACATCATAAAGGTTATGACAACGTAATACTTTATAGTATTACGTTGTCGTAACCTTTATAATACTTTATAGTATTACGACAACGTAATACTATAAAATACATTATCTTTTTTTGGGAGATGGACTGAGTCCTTGACTCTTTATCCCCTTCATTCGATTGAAGAAAATGTGTGGATGGGGTGGTATTGAGCTAAAGGCTCTGGTCATGGGCGGGGTAACGGCAATAGCTGAGCCTCAGTTAAAACTTCATATCGTATATCAGCTAACGCCTTTTTATTCCGGTATACGGGGAGTAGGCGAGGCCATTTAGCCCTATCTAACTTTTGGAGACTGAGTGGGCAGTTCAATCTCCACTGGTACCAATCAGAGATAGATGGCCCAAGGCTATCACTAATTAAGCAGTACGCAGTGAAGAGAGACGGCTCAAATGTGCCGCCATCTCGTGGTCCCTAACACAATATATTTAATGTCTGAAATAATGTGGGTTCTACGGTCGATTTTCTTGAGTGCACGGGATGAAAAACCCGAGTTTCCGGGAGGAAAAACCCGCTTGCCCGTGCCAGACATCGACTAACTCGGGAACCGGTCGAAAAAAGGCTTAGAAAAATTTCCTCTAGTCACAGACTAGACTCGAAACCAAGTCTTCCTTCGTGCGGCCAAGCGCCATGGTATGCAAACGCCACATCCACTGAGCTACACAGGCTCGTTAAAACTTCATTGGCTACTGAATGAGTAAAGCCATCTCTAAAAATTAGGTGATCCCCCGGACCACTCCCTACGAGTGGCCGAAAGACCGTCCAACTCACCGTTGGTTCCACTCAGTAACGGGAACCGCCATCACTGAGCAGAACCGCTCATATTCCAGGAAAAAGCATTCACCGACAGGGCCCCTTACGGGCCGCGCCAGAGAACACCCTCCCCAGAGACTCAAAATGCTCTCTCAGGGCAAACCTCCCGAAATCTAATCTAAGTCCCCCCCCCCTCACCGGGAGCAAAATTTTGGAAGAAACATAAGAGAGCGAAACTCTACGTCCCAGGGTAACGGCAATAACCGATCCTCAGTTAAAACTTCATTGGCTACAGTACTGCCATCCATTACCCTGAGTTCTCTCACATTATCTTTTTTTTCCTTCCTTTCTTCCTTGGCGAACATAAGCTAAGAAATGTGTCCAAGAAATTAAAAGAAATTGGGATTTTTGAAATGAGTGAAGTTAGGTGGCCAGGATCAGGCAAAACTCAAGTTAATGACATGACAATGTATCACTCTGGAAGTAGTGAAAACAACCATCAAAACAGAGTTGGAATAATATTAAACAAAAATGTCAATAAGTCACTGTTGAATTTCATCCTCTACTCAGATAGGTTGATATTAAAACTGAAAGGTCAACGACTAGATGTTAATCTTATACAGGTCTATGCCTCTACTGCTGACAAGAGTGATACCGAGATCGAAGAATTTTATGATCAATTAAAAGAACTAATGAAAAACACAAAAAAGCATGATATTACCATCGTCATGGATTTCAATATTAAAGTTGCGAAAGGTAGAAGTGGAGATGTAGTTGGCGAACATGGACTGGGAACAAGAAATGAGAGAGGCGACCATCTTATTCAATTTTGCCAGGAAGAGGAACTAATAATCACAAACACATGGTTTAAGCTACCATCCCGAAGACTGTATACTTGGCGATCACCACAGGATAATAATGGGAATATAGTCAGAAACCAAATTGATTACTTGCTAATTAATCAACGATTTCGAAGTTCTATAAAGAGTACAAAACCCTATCCTAGTGCAGATATTGCTTCTGATCATAACCTACTAGTGGCAGAGTTAAATCTTAGACTGAAAGTTATGCTTAGGAAACATCAACGAAAAAGGTTTAATTTAGGAAAATTAAAAAACACAGAAATAAGAAACAAATTGAGTCAAGATCTGAATCAAGCGCTAGCACTTATCAAGAATGATAACATCATGAGGGTTGATGAATCATAGGACAAATTAAAATCTGTCTTCATAGAGAAATGGACCAATACCTTGTGTCCTAATAGAGCAGTAAAAAAGAAAGATTGGATAACTGATGAAATTCTTTCTCTCATGGATCAGCACAGATCATATAAAAATCATAGTTCAACAAAATATAAAGAGGTTCAGAAAATTATTAAACACAAGATCAAAGAAGCAAAAGAATTCTGGATGAATGAAAAATGTAAAGAAATAGACATTCTACGGGAAAAACATGACAATTTTAATCTACACAAAAAGCTGAAAGAGGCCTCAGGTATATTTAAGAAAAAACAATTCTGTATCCTTCGAAATAAAAAGGGAGAAATAATATCTGAAATGGATGATAAGAATGGATGAAATATATAGAAGAACTCTTTACTGATAACAGACAGAACCCAGAAAATACTTATGAACATATCGAAGGTCCATGCATTCTAAGATCAGAGGTAGAATGTGCGCTAAACTCAGAAAAATGGTAAAGCCCTAGTCTCGGACAGAATACCAGCAGAAATAGTAAATTTATTAGACGGTGACAACATTAATATATTAGTAAAGCTATTTAATAAGATCTACGACACAGGCATAATCCCTCAAGACTGGTTACAGTCGACCTTCATCATGCTACCTAAAAAAGCAAATGCGAAAACTTGTAATGACTATTGAATGACCTAATAAGTCACGTTCTCAAAATTTTCCTGAAATTAATTCAAAAAAGAATATACAAAAAATGTGAAGACACCATCAGTGATACCCAATTCGGCTTTAGAAACGGTTTGGGAACAAGAGAGGTTCTTTTCTGTACTCAGATCCTATTCAAAATTGTATTGATGAAAACAAGGAAATATTCACTTGGTTCATCGACTTCGAGAAAGCATTTGACAAAGTCCAACATGCTAAAATGATTGCACTATTAAAAAGAATTGGATTAGATGGTAAATACATCAGGATCATTGAAAACTTATATTGGAACCAAACGGCATCTGTTCAAGTTGATGACATTATTACAGACTCCGCTAACATCAAACGAGGAGTAAGGCAAGGATGTGTGCTGTCACCTCTTCTTTTTAACACATACTCAGAATTCATATTTCAAAACGTCTTGAAAGGAAGAGATATTAATGTAAATGGTGAAATCATCAGTAACATCCGATATGCTGATGACACAGTTCTCCTGGCTGACAATATTCAGGATCTTCACAATCTTCTGGAACTAGTGAATGAAGAGAGTGAAAAAATGGGATTAAAAATAAATATCACCGAAACTAAATTCATGGTCATAAGCAAGAAACCAATTCTTAATTCAGCACTTTCTTTAAATGGAAAACAAATAGAAAGAGTGGCAAAGTTTAAATATCTCGGATGCTGGTTAAATGAAGATTGCAATCCAGAAATGGAAATAAAAATTAGAATTGAAATGGCAAGAAAAACTTTTCTCTTGATGAAATCAACACTGTGTAACCGCAGTTTAAATTTAGAGCATAGAGTACGCATGGTTAAATGCTATGTATGGTCTATACTGCTGTATACGATGCAGAAACTTGGACCTTGAAGACAACATCAATAAAAAGACTTGAAGTCTTTGAGATGTGGTTATACAGACCAATGTTAAAAATCCCATGGACACCAAAAACGTCCAATCAGGAAGTACTGGAACAAATGGGGAAATCACGTGAACTTTATATAAGATACTTCAATTGATTATAAAAGGGAAGATAAATGGAAGAAGAGGACAAGGAAGACGAAGAAGATCTTGGCTAGCAGACATCAGACAGTGGACTGGCATGAGCTCTGAGGGACTGTTCAGAGTGGCTGAGGATCGCTCATAATTTGCCAAGGTGGTCGCCGACCTCAGATAGAAGATGGCACTCAAAGAAGAAGATGATGACACACACACACACACACACACACACACACACACACACACACACACACACACACACACACACACACACACACACACACACACACGCACACACAAATTTTGCTTTCTGGTTTCTTGTTAAGGATAATCATAACCTCTTTCCAGCTTTTTTTGTATTTAAGTAATTCTACTTCTACTGTGCAACTACATTAACGAGAGCCTCACAAGATAATGCCTCTAGCATTATACTTTTCCTTGAATGATGATCTTAGACAAATCATGCCTGCCATACCAAAAACTCACTACTTTTCTTTTGATTTTTTATCACCGAGAGATAAGAAAAATCTCGGCCAATCTGCATGATTCTGATGGTGTTGGCATTCGTCCAAATGACGTAAAAGTGCTAAAGAATTGATACCAATTCTGAATAGTCATTTTATCCTGCTTTCAATTTCAGTCTATCCTCGAAATTAGCTCATATGCAGTCTTATACGTAAAAGGGCGAGAAAGAAGCTATTGTCACAGTGTTCTCACTTCCCTTCATTCAAAATGAATGGAAAAATTAACCAATCAATACGTCAATATCTCGAAGCCTTTCATTCGATCCATTTACCACGAATTCTTTTGCTAGTATTTAACAAGAATCTTCCTGTCTATTGGTTGCTCGCTTCTGGCAACGGTTACATATCTAGAGCATTTAAACCATCTTGGCAAAATGAACTAAGAAGGGTCTTGGCTTCTTGTGAAAAAATTATGGCCGCTTACCAAGTAGCATGTTGGGCCTCCTTTGGCCGAGTAACCTCTTGGACATATCTTCTCATTGACTACACCAGACCACGGAAGGTATGCTGCGGTATTCTGGACCAACAAGTAGACAGAATAACATCCGGGGAAGGGGGTATTAGCGACTGAGCGACTCACTAGTGTCGATGCTGCGTTTCAAATGATCCCATAAATGTTCGACGGGATTCAAATGAGCAACCAGGGACCGGCTAAAGGTGAGTTAGCTGGTCTCATATGGAGGTAGAGGGTTTTTTCTCCCGGAAATGTGGGTTTTTCGTCCCTCAAAACAGACAAATCGGCCCTGTGAACACGCACAGATCTACAGTCAAAAATACATGCTTAGAAATCCTCATTGGAGAGCACAATCTCAACCGGTCCTAAGGGACGGGTGAGGAAAATTGGGGGGAATCCCCACACGACAACAACAACAATTGCGTGCGCTCTAATGGATGGTTAGCCTGCTTTGCGGGATGAAAAATCCGAGTTTGCAGGGAAAACCGACCACGAAGTGGTCGGTTTTCCGGGACCGGTTAACTCTAGTCTCATACGGAGACCAGAAAAACCCTGATAAAGGTTCTAAGCGTTCTAGAACCTTTATCATTACATTCGAACCCAGTTCTTTCCTGCCAAAGGGGTTTCGTCGAAACCGACTGAACCTACGGAGTCTCGAGGGGGGGGGGATGAGAGAACCCAGTGATGTCCATGCATGGCAACAATCCTCATAGCAGAGTAACGCCACCACCGGCTTGTTTCCGGCCAACCGTGTGGTCTAATTTAATTATATTTTCTTACTAACTACAAACATTATTCCGAGTTTTGTTGATGACATTACTAAGACTGTGTGCTTCGTTCCTCCATTTCCTCATTTAAAGGACAAACATGATCAAAGTCCAAAATAACAATCAGTAATATCAATAGTGTCTTGTGTGTGTGAGAATCTTTAAATGTAATTAGAAAGAAAAGTTATTAAAGAAAAAGTCACCAAGTTTTTATTCTCATCCCAATCCATGGTACATCATGTTTTACAATCTTTTATGTGCGCCATTACTATAAAAAATCTCGAGAGGAACAATCCATTGGTAATTTGTGATAATTTATGATAAAAATTATTCTTATTCTGTCACAAATTATCGGTCATTGGTTTCTATGGAAACGCAGAAACGTACCGTATTATTTAAAAGGTTTAATTTTCACACTTTCATCAATTAGCCATTACAGGAAATGTTGCAGCGAAGCGTGGTCTCGACCCAAAAGGCAATTACGTTAGCTTAGCTGGACCGAAAGAAAAACTTTTCAAGAATTCTGGCAGAAATATCTGAGCTTCTGCAGCCTGTAAACAAACCCAGAGTGGGGAGATTGGGGGGAGTAAAATGAACGCTTTCTTTCTTTGGAAAAACCCTTCGCAGCTGATTACAGACTTCTTGGCTCCACAGCTTAATGACCGATGAAGCGATTCCAGCCAAGTGGAAGGCGGACATGTTATCAGGGATCTTACGGTTCCCGTAATTTATCCAGCATGTCGTTCTGACAGCGTCATTCCTTCCGTTTTTATTGCTCTTTTGCTAGTGAGAGATGGCTCTCGGCATATGAAAGATGGGAAAGCTTGCATTATGCATGATTCAAACTAAGGTCTGTTGTTAAGGACGACGCCAACCCAGCTTCCTTTTATGTCCATCGTCATGTCGCCTAGAAGATGAAGTAATAAACTTTAAATACGAATGGAATGCGAAAATTATTGCCAAAGAACGCTTAAAACCATTTGACACTCGCCAGATGTTCAATGAAGCAAACAGCTCGTAATATTCTAGAATACACACCTGCCCAACACATCGCTTTCCTCTGCCCAAGCGTAAAGCAAGATGCTCTGAGAGATACAGAAAGAAACACGCTCCCACGAACCCGTCCCTCCAAAAAATATTCCTTCCTATTTGAATAAAAACCCTGTTGATAGCACCTGCTAGTTTTCCACCGATAACAACTCCGTATATAGCATCTATAAAACCGAGTCGTTTCGCGTACCATCTGTTAAAATACCAACTTTTATAGCAATCCTCCTAATAGAATTTTTTACGTTCATATATCATCCATCTGTTGGATAATATTTCATATACGCACCGGTTTTATATCATCTAGTACTATAACAATTTATATGGCAACCCCTCTCAGACTACACTATCACGTAAGCTAGTTAAAAATCAACAGGCATGGAAGAAATGTGCTATAAAATACAGCCTATTTGTTATGTATGATCAGATGTGTGGATACTTTAAGTGAGGTCGCTGTCGACCAACTTATTTTCACCGAATAACATCCTCTGAGATCAACTATATCCATTCACATAACATCCGAATGCACCGAAATTAAGTAAACAAAATATGCAATATTGTTGACGAAAAATTTCAACCAGAGCTGCTAATGAAAAATTTGGCGCGTGCTCCTCGAATTTTATGTTTCACTATTGGTACTTTGCCAAGCTTAAAGATAGAAATTTTTTTCTATAGAGACTTTGGATCGGGAATCTTGTTTTGGACACGAAGGAGGACTTTTCAAGTGAAGGTGAGTTAGCAGATCTCATACGATTTCCTTCCAAAAAATTGTATTTTTCATCCCTGAAACCAGCTAAAAAGGACATGCAATTAATAGGCATAATAACCGGTCTCAAATTTAGGTGCCTCGACTCATAATTCAAAAGAAAACAACTCATTCCATAGTTAGAGCCTACTGGAGTTTATGAAGAGCTCATTTAAGTCCTGTAACGGTTTGAAATCAAACGAAAAGGAGCATTTGCTCAAAGAAGTCTAGAAAACCCGATATATGTAGTGAATAAGATAACTATTGTTGAAGAAATGGTCTGATGATGACACTAGGGAGCTGATGAAATGAGTGAGAGAATAAAATACATCTGCAGAATATACTAGAAAGGTTAAAATCCAAGAACTGCTCAACGAAGCGCAAACAGCTCATTTTTCATAATAATAAACGAACTCTCAATTCAGTTGTGACACGTGTCTGCCGATGTAGTGAAAACAACACAGATTTTATTTTTACTTCATTTTATTATATACAGTTTGGTATAATATTCCCTTATGTACTTCATGAATTAATGTGTATGATGAGCTTGGTAATAATGTTACATTGGTATCGAATAGCATGCAAGTAATGTAATGCATTTACAATAATTAGTTTCCACACCAGACTTCATGGAACCATTACCGTACCAGACATACCTACCCGATAATTAGTAATTATTATGCACTAATATTTACCGTTGCTATGATAAGAAATCTAGTGATTTTCATTTCTTATTGCATTGTAACGATAAAATTTTATTTTTAAACATTTAATAAATGAAGGCAACTGTTATTTTTAATTTGTTTGTAAAACATTTTTGTAAGATTTAAAATATTTCTATATAAATAATAAAATTTGATATAAACACCAATTGGCTTAAATGATATAATGAAATATGTAAGTTTTCATTTTAATGATGATGATGTCATATGACGTTCTACTAAATAAATGCATGCTGGGATAGCATTTCATGCATTTTATTTATTTATTTTTTGTGTGTTTTTGTAAAATATATTAAGTAACTTAAAAATCTAAATATATAAATGCATGCTGGGATAGCATTTCATGCACTTTATTTTTTTTTTGTTTTTGTAAAATATATTAAGTAACTTTAAAAATCTAAATATAAAATCTTGTTTCCAGTAATTGGATTACATTAATCTGTTTCTTACTAAAACAGTAATTAGTTTCCTCTATGTAAACACGGAAGGTTTTCCATACAGTGTATTCCAAGAATTAGATTTCTAGAGTTAGGAGGATGTTACTTTAAAGTCTTCTTTATCTTCATGTCACTACCATCTGTTTCCAAGGTAGAACGAAGCTTCCAAGCTTGGTTAATAAATTATAAAGGGACGTGACTTCAATTTCAGCATTTTGCCTATAGTTTGAATCGTTCTCCCACTAAAATAGCACATGAACTAGCCATCACGCCAACAATAACCTTTCCAGACACACAAGAATGTCGAAAATGTATTGCATGTATATAAACGTCGACTGAGCTGGCATTTAGGATGGATATATCAAGAGCGTTTTTTTTTATTATTGTTTAAATAAATTAATTCTTATTCATTCTACACTACAGAGATAGTAGTAAAAGGGTTTTCGATTAAAATAAGTTGCTCGTAGGCTACATTCCAGACAGTCAAATAAGGAACGCGTTGCATCCCTGACGCCTGTGAAATTCATGCAAGTTTAGAAGGGTGACCTCGGCTGACCGATTACTTGTTGTCTTCTTTCTCTCTCCTTCTCTCTCTCTCTCTCCCCGATACTGATATTTCATTGCCAGCTGGTCAGGTGGTGGGACTGAACGCCGAGAACCGGTTGGGCTACAACAGGACTGGATAAGGTCACGTGTGTTTCGCCACTTGGAACACACAAAGCAATGTCATTAGTCACGCAACCAGGGGGCGCTTCAGGTTCGCGCGTGCTTCTCCTGCTCAACTAAATGCCAACAGGGATAAAAGAATGTTCTGCTTTGAATAATACATCTCGGTATTTTATAATAGCAAATGATCTGTACTATTGCCTTAGCTGCGACTTTAAGGTCATGCATTTGTTACGTCAACATTACTGTTGCCCAGTAACCCTCATAACAGCAGCTCTTTCTGAGCCCTGAGATTTTCTTTTGAACCAGGTATTTTGTTCTCCAAGCTGGAGGAAAACATGTGAAAGCTCAAACCGCTAAACTGGAGAAGAGTTTAGATAAGTGCATGCAACAGAAACTCGATGTACCTAACACTGCATATAACAAATCAATTTTTTTTTAAATATACACAAAAATTGAGCTGTAAAAAAAGAGTTATTTCATTACATTACATTGAAGAACTTAATCTAACAATTACTTTATCGATTAAATTCGATTATTGTCAATTAAAATTAACATGAAATAGAGCACCATGCTGCACATTAATTGCACTCGAAAGCAAATATGATTAAATAATAATATGCTCATTTTCAATTATTCATTTTTTACACTTTGCATTTGTTCATCCTGAGCTAGTCGATTAATGTTTGATTGTCATTTTCCCGGATTAATTTTTTCATCCTGTTATTACAGGCATAGAAAATGGCTTGACGAGTTCGTTATAGGCATTTTCAAAAGGAGAAAAAGAGATTTTTTTTGTTGTGTGTTCTTGTTAAAACACACTTCTGTGAATTGTGGATGTAATAAAATTATTACATTAAAAAAGCCACCTAATCTGTAAAAAAAAAAAAAACTGGGTATACAGATGGGGTAGATGTATGTGTGTGTAGCCCATCCAACTGAATGCTTGTATAATTTGAACAGTATCGGGCGTTCTTAATATTTTCAAGTATTAGACAACGTATTGATTAAAATAATAAGAAGAAGAAGACACAATAATATTCAATTTCTACTTCATCTGTTTAATTTATGATTATAATCGAGCTTTCTTAGGTTGTTAATAGCTTTCTTCTGAATGCATTTTAACAGCTTTAATAGAAATTCTGGCAACGCCGAAGTACGAAAGGCAGTATTCGACAAATACATTCGCCCAACACTAGACCGGGCAAAATAAAATATTATTTTTTATTTAATAAAAATAAATTTCTAGACAAAATGTTTTAACTCTATGAAAACGCAGAAGAATATGCGTAATACAAAAGGCCATCATAGTAATAAAATTAATATAACAAATTATATTTAAAAAAAAAACACTTATTTTATTTTTATTTTTATTTTTTTTTACTTTTCTTCCTTTTCTGATTACTTATTGGATTTTCCTTCTTGGAATGGCTCTCACACAAAGGAAATTATCTAAACAAAGATACAGTACCACTAACCATTTTAATAAAACCCTATTGACTTATTGTACATACCATTATAAAAATGAAGGGAACCTTGGGTGAATGCTTTTATTTTTCTAAATTTAATAAACTCTTAAAATGCAGTTCGTTACTAGAAAATTTGTAACTGCGTTTCTTATTATATACGAAAATTAGAATAATGTTGTTGTTTTTATTCGATTAGTCACATCCCCTTTTTACAGGATGGTTGATACAACAAGCATTATTATCCAATAAGATATCATTTGGAATGAGCAATCTGTGTATGTGTGTGTGTGCGTGCTCTTAATTAAATATATGGGAAAATATATTTTTTTATTTGAGATAAATGCAATTAGGTCAATAATGAACTGGTAAATTACTGCCTACGAATCAATTCTCTTGTTATTCTCATTCTAATCCCTTTTCCTTCATACGGAGTTGTTTTTCTAGTTGAGGGCTACAACAATCCTTTGCTTCCTTACAACAGGTTTTCGGGGGAAAAAAAAATCAAATGAAAATGCAAGTAGCACTAAGAAGCAAATGTGCCCTTTTTTACTAATGTGTATGTACGTACTTTGAAGCATGCATTTTGAATGTCCTTCTCAATTTATTCAGTGCAGTCGACAAGACGTGAAGAAAAAGACAGCTAAAATTTTAAAATGTGCCGAGCCACTTGCGTGGTCACCCAAAGGAGAAAGAACAATGATACTGGGCCTTAATCAACACAATACAGTTAAGACTTGTGCCTAGAGAATTACCCTTTTGATTTATATGCACAGTCGAGTGTCACTGACATGCAAATGCCTTCTCTTTAGGCACAAAAAAGGGGAAAAAAAGAACTGCTGGCAACGAAAAAATTAATTATCCGATTGTACTTGGATTTTCAATAGCTTTAATGGCACGCGCGAGTGCCAAAAGACATTCAGCTATGTGCAGATACAGTTCCCCAAAACTTTCTCCCAGTTTTTTTCCCTTTTTTTTTGTGCTGTGTGTGTGTGTGCTTTCTAGACTTCCCCTTTTTTACGTTCGTTTTTTGGTTTGTTTCTTCGATTCAGAAGTCTTCGCCTCTTATTTTTTCCCTCTCTTAGAGTGTTTACTTAGTATATACACACAGCTACAAAAGATAGAAAAATCTGTATAGTTACCATAGCAACAGCTGCTACTGAAATGCGCACAATTTTGTGCGCTATCCTACTTAAATGGATGCGACCATATTTACCTATTGTCAAAGATTTTCTGGAGCTTATATGTACTTTCCAGTGAATATATTGGATGTTTGTACAAATATATACCGTAACTAACAATTATTATTTATATAAAATATATGGAATTTAAAACGATATTTTATTTTTAGATTTTTTTGAGAGAAATATGGAAGATTTTTCACATATTCATATTTTTTTTTTTGCTACCGTTATATTTTTCTAATAATAAATAAATAAATTTGATGAGATAGATTTTTTTTTTAAGATATAGTAATTTCTGTATGAAGTTAAAAATTCTTATTATTATAAAACATAAAGAAATTTAAAAAAATCTTTAATTTCATTTCAGAACTTTTTGGGGAAAATTAAAAATTCTTTTCATATACTTCTATTTTCTGATTAACGCACAAATAAATATTGTACAAGATGGACAAATCCTATTAGATATTAGAATAGTCCATTTTTGTACAAGTATTGACTTTAAAAAAATTCTCTTTGCTCAAAAAAATCATATAATTTAAAAAGACCTTTCATTTTGGCAAGTTTCTTTGAAAAAAAAAAGAGGCAAACTTTTCACATCATGATGTTTTCTTATTGCTACCGTTTCATTTTTCTAATAACGGAGATAAGGCGTACAAGATGGACAAATCCTATTGGGCTTAAGATAAAAAAAATCGAAATCTTGGAATTTAAAAGGGCAATCATGTCAAAGGATTTTTTTTCTTTCTCATAATACGTGCCCAATGTGTCAAATGACTTACTGATACTAAACAGCCTGGTTCTCAAAAAGTTTTATATCTACACAAAGCCAACGGAAGAAAAAAAATGACAGCTCTTGCTTGATAAATTCCCACGAGTCTCCATTTTTTTTTTTTTTTTACAGTTTCTTGTAACTTTCTTCAGCGAAATTAAAGAGCTGATGGTAGCCGTGTTGAATTCTGATATGCTGGTATATAAACAGAGTACGTGTCAAGTCTACAAACCACCCACTACTCTTACATAAGAGTAATGATAGCAATTAGCATTGTTTATAACAGGTTTAAAGTGGGGGCCCAATTAAAAGTAGTAGATAACAACTGAATGTTACTTGCTTAGCTTGTTGGTTTGGTAGTACTTGGTTTAATTAAGGAACATTTATTAAACTAAAATACACTGAGACGAGAGTATTTCACGAATAAAAACTTGGTAGGAAAAATGGAAAGCGTAGGATGCTCATTACAAGATGAAAAATGAAGTTGAGAAAATTGATGTTTTCGTGAGTGTTAGCACGCGTGTGCTCTCCCCAAGGGGATAAGGGGAATTTACTTCATCCAAAAATCTTATGGCAGGAACATTTCAGTCTCATCAAAAAAAAAAAAAAAACTGTTCTCCCTCTCAAGCTTGCATATTGGCAACAGTAATTATCTCGGAAGTCTTTTAATATCAGTAAGATGACGCACCAGCTTAAAACATTCACCTTTTATGGCATTCTTAAGCGACCCCCTTATGAGGATGACACACACGCACACGCACACAAACAATACGCATTTTGGCCACTTCGAGTACATTGCCTGAAGCGTAACAGGCATGCAATTAATTTGGTGCAACACGCCCTAGGCGCGAAACGCCACCTAGCGGTCCCATGCAATGTTTAGTCCGCGCGCCAGAGTTCTGTTGCAAGAAATCAAATTAAACCAATTAATTTTGAGCGGTTCTCGTGATATATGACAGCCAGCGGCTCGTGAGCAGCTGCTCGAAGAAGAAGAAGAACGCTGGTTGTGCGTTCAAAGAGTGTACGAGAGGGAGAGAGAGAGAGAGAGAGAGAGAGAAAGATGTTGCAACATTAAAGAGTCGGTGCGGCATGAAATATCCATAAGCCCATCTCATAACAAAGAGCGGCCGCCATCGAAGACGTTGAACGCAGATAATGGTGGGCGATGCGACAGAAAGTGGCTTAGCTGTTAAGCTGTTCCATGACTAAAAGCTCCTTGGCTGAGAAAATGGCAAAATATCAGTCAAAGAGAACACACACACACACACTCCTTTAGAAATGAAAGTAAGATGGTGTCGAGCGGTTTAAAAAAGAAAGACAGAAGTAAGGTATTTTTCTATCTTTTAAGATCTTTCTCTTCATAGAAGTTATCAACCATCCACACCAAAGTGAAGGCGATTTTTGATGTTTCGTTAGTGGAATGAATATTCTATCGATATACTGTGTTGTTTCACATTATCAAACAAACAGTAAGCTTATCCCTTTGGCAATAACATCTTTCTATTGTTTCTGAGTTGCAACAGCTCCCGTATTTTATTTATTTATTTTATAACGTAGCTTTGACAACCATATTAAAGTTGCTGCACAACATATCTATTGTGTTAAAATACAAATACATGTTTCTGTTATATTCTGTAGTTGGTTCACAGCAACTATTTCTATTGTTGCAGTTGTAACAATCTACGTAACCATGGTAACTCACGTCGCAGTTGTCGTGGGTGGTATCACGGCTATCGTAACCCGATTAGGTTATAGTTGCGTCCATTTTGCAATGGCAACTATATTCTATTGCTGAACGTTAATTGTGTCAAATGCACAAGGCTTGTTTCGTTACCATAGCAACTAACTTCAATTGTTGCAAATTAGCAGAAATATGCCTATTGTTTACCAGTAACTACGTCAGCGTTCACTGTTTGCGGGATTCGAACCATCAACCTTTGAAGGCAAATATTTTGCTTCCTATCATTCAGTGTTTGTCTACCTAACAGAAATCTGCGAATAATGCACGGCTACATCACTAAAAACAAGTTTACTGTACTAAGAGGTATTGTGTGATAAGAGGACATCATGCAGTTGTTTGCTTGTGTTTCACATCATGATGTGAAACACAAGAATTTCAAGAAACTAGCTGAGTGTCTAAATAAACAATTTTACTACCAGTTATTCCACGTTGTAAAAATACAGGCAAGAAAATTACATTCTTTTCACTTCTTTTTGTAATAATTTGTATTTGCATAAAGATACTTTAATTTTATTTTTGAAAGATGTTAGGAAATGATTAGCAGAATTTTTTTTTTTTTCCGTAATTCGTCATCGTCATCAGTGGCTTTAACAGGCACTTAAGCGCCCATGGACTTCCAAGTATCCTTGGATTTCCCAATCGTACGGGGATAAGGCGGTTACCCCTATGCCCCTAAGTATTCTTGTCGGTAAATTGCGTGTTTTCTACTGGCCAGTCTGCCTGTTCTGAGGGACGAAAAACCCGAGTTTCTGGGAGAAAAAACCCTCTATCTCCGGCTAACTCACCTTTAGTCTAAAGAGACCAGAGAAAGGTTCCTCACGTCTTGGACGGAAATCGAACCCAGGTCTTCTTCTATACTAACTGAGCTACGGATGCTCTTTTTTCTGTAATTAGGGTCCCTAATCTACTCACCTACGACGCGAATTTGACCTTTGACTTACTTTAGAAACCGGACCTTATAAATAATTTCGTACGTTTAATTTGACCCGGTTTCCTAAGTGAAATACATTGAATTTAAATCGAAATTCGAAAGGCTGTCTAAACTACACCAGGCAGGTGAAAAAAAAAAAAAAAAAAAATCCAAAGAGTATAAAAAAAGAAAGAAAAAAAAGAGGAAAATGTTTTTGCAAAGATGTATTATTCTAAGCATTTCTAAATAAGTTTAAAATCGAAACACGGAAACATATTTCACAGCAGATTGTAGACAAGAACTTTCTGACAGTTGTGCTCTTTCCTCCGCGGGTAAATGATGTAGAGAGGGGAATAAGGGGATAAGAAACATCGCGAATCACTCGATCATTCTGCAAAAGAAAGACACCTATATAAAGACAAAGGAGGAATTTGATTTTTAAGTCACCAAGGCATTTTAGATAATACAAATCACCTCGAAAACTCTCCATTTTTCCTTCACAGATTACCTAGCAAATAAGTGTCGGGGAATTGAAGCCAGGTCGTTGTCAAGGTAACCAATACTCTGTCAGTATGCCGGATCTGTTTCTCACCGAGTGCGTCTGACAGATTCTACGAACCGTTTGGTAAGGCTGTGTGTACATCCATCATCGTTAGACACTTGATCGTACATTACGTCGGAGCTCTCAAGAAAAATTCATCGCTAACACGCATGTTATTTATATCCCATACAAATTAAAGTATCTATAAGAAAGGGGTGTGCACACCCCCATCCATCTCTCCAACACTGCTTTTTGGTCTAGTGGAAATCGGTTAGAAATAAATGGATAATTGAAAACTATACTGAAGTACCCTGCACGCGATATTTTATTTATTTATTACTTCGTTTTCATCGATGGCGAAAAGTTACAAACTCGAAGATTACCGCGAAGGTAAGTTCTGCGTGAAAAAAAAAAAAAAAAGTCAAGATGCACCTTTTCCAAATTTTCGTTTCTGCAATAAACGCAGCCGACTTACCATTCCTCTGAGGACTAATATTTTACGTCTGTAGATATTGTGTGTTCAGGAGCCAGTTTGTCTGTATTTATGGAACGACAAACGAAACCTTACACTTCCGTAAAAGACCAGATAACTCACCTTTACAGTCAGACCATAGATGCGATACCTCTCGACACTTCTGCGCATGCCCGAAGAAGGAAATCCATTCCGATAATATGGTTATCACTCATCATTGATTAATTAGTTTTTCTTTTATGAAAATTCTAGTTTTTAAAGTGGTAACTATTTTGCTTGTACAACAATTGGAAAATTGAACGTATAAATCTCGTGATTTCGCGTGTTGATGACCAATTCGTACATCGCCCCTTATCCATTTCTCCCCTTCAACATGAATTGACCCTTCTAGACACAGCACCAGCCGGGGTTCACGCATCTGTGGTCGGACAGTAACTGAAAAGCCTTGATAAACGCTCTTCATTTTATAGACGGCATTCGAACCTCTTTCGTTAAGGTTTTCAATCTATTATATTTATTCCTTAATAATAGTGCTAATGCCTTATCTAGTCATCTAAATCCAGCTTTGTTAATCTTGTTTATTTAAGCTATAAATCAATTTACGATTCTTTATATCACACCTTATAAAAAATAAAATAATACTTTATTATATAAAAATCTGTCATTAAAAAGATTTGTAATAATGCTAAGTAACTATCGTGTGTACAAGGTTTAAATATTTTTTTCAAAGTTTTTCTTAGGCCTAGTTTAACTGAAGCTACGTAAACGGATGAAATTTTAATCTTACTAATGGCAAAATCTCTTTGGTCAACTTTTGCACATTTTTTTAAACAATTTAAGAAAAAAACTAGTACGAGGTTTTCTGGCAAGAATACGATGGTACCGAACGTCGGCGTCCAAGTTTTACGTGACAACACTACTAGATTAAAAAAAAAAAAAAAAAAAAAAGATTATGTGTGAAACCCGTGGGCCTATTGGGCTTCCTTATGGTTGACGGTGTGCCAAGCGATGCCGTAAACATTGCCAAAGAATGTTACGAAGGCGAAAAAAAAAAATGTCCAAGCAATTTCCAAAAATCACGTAGAAGAAAATTTAAAAGCGCCCTCTATTTTTATTCACGGCGGCAGTAAAGACGTTACATAGGAATGCCATCATCCCTACATAGGCTGGGAACTGCGGGAGGATGAATCCCAACTCCCCTGAGTCGCGGGAAGGCAGAGAGAACACAAGATGGGATACATTAACACGCGGCATGAGATCCATCACCCACCGCCGGCCTCCGTGGATAAATGACGGAAGGGGGTGACGCAGGTGACATTTATCTCTATCAGGGTAGCGGCAGGACGGTGTGCGGGGATCGTCGAACGACTGAATGGGGGGGAGAAGGCAACAAGGTAAATGCGGTTGTTTGGTCGTAGCGCAAGCAGAGGATTGTTGGGACGAAAATTTAATGTCCGCCAACCCCGTGCGTTTGTCTGGCTATTTCTCTCTTAAAGGAAGGTAACAAAAAGTGGGACTAGACGGCTGTGTGAATAGGCTTAGCTATGCAAGGTTTAAGTCGAAGCGATCAGTTAAGCCTAAAACATTTTCACAACACCGGAGTTTATGTATCCATTGTTCAACCATTAATGTTTGAAGATTTCGTGGTGTTTATGACTGATTTATGAGTGGAAAATAATGGACGGCATTGTTTTAGTCATATATTCAAATACAGAGGCAAGATTAATAAGACAATTCTCTTTTTTTTTATTTCTTTTCTATTTTAAACAGCATTTTTATGCTACTGTATATTCAGAGCCATCCTCAACATCATACTCAAGTCATCTAGAGTTGCCACACACACACACACACACACACACACACACACACACACACACACACACACACACACACACACACACACACACAAGAATGGCATTTTATAAGGTACGCCTTCATTCGTCTATAGAATGGCGTCTAGTACTTCTTCCAGACTGCGAAAAGCAGGTTAGTAGGTAATGAATATATGTGTGTGTGTGTGTGCTCGTAATTCCATTCAACAGTAGACAGGCAACCATCTAAGTGACTTTGCTCCCGGTATAACAGTCAGCGCCAGATGTATCGGTGCAAGTATTA
Source organism: Typopeltis vanoorti (assembly GCF_054136105.1). Taxonomy (NCBI): domain Eukaryota; kingdom Metazoa; phylum Arthropoda; class Arachnida; order Uropygi; family Thelyphonidae; genus Typopeltis; species Typopeltis vanoorti. Next base: position 15,795,175 of record NC_143562.1, on the reverse strand, counting down.
AGTTAACTAATGTGTTGCTGGGCGAAGACAGTTTGTTGAGCAACTGGGTAACAAAAATATTGTAGTCTAACAGACGGGTGACGATCTTTCAAATGGCATGCAGTATACAAGAATGATTAGCAAAGAAGAATATATCAGAACTCACAATCCTTACGAGATGATGTGCAGCAGAAGCCTTCTTCCATTTCCACTGTCATTTATAAACAAGTGGTTCTATCAGCATATGTAGTTGGCACTTGAATACTCATCCTGGATACTTGAAGAGTGAAAAAAAAAAAAAAAAAGAAGTTGCCTAATAACAACGAATCCTGATTGTTTCCGGTTACCCAGAAGATGACTCCAGAGTATGGTGACAACAATATGAATCAATGGTCCAGTGTGCCAGGTGGGAACACACTGCATGTTAGTTGTGTGATGGCTTGGGGAGTGTTTCCATACGTTCTGTATGATGTGGTGTCATCCTTAATGACCAAATTGAGCAGCTGTAGGATAACGTGGAACGAAAGGGTCGCGACAAGGATCTGCCGCAATCCAATTTTAGGCAATTGTGGAACGCAATTGGCTCTCTGAAGGGGGGAGGGTATTGCTTATTATGTTCCATATCTGTATCCAATAAACTATCGACTGAACGCTTAAAAAATTGACGAACTTTTTTATTTGGCATATCTTAGTGTTATGAACATTTCAAAATATATAAATAAAAGACGGAACCATAAGGTGTTTCTTATGGTTCCGTCTCTGGGCGGCGACACTATACTTCTGTTGTGGTATTCCAAATATCGCTTCCGTTATATCTTTCATCCATGCCAGAGAAATAACGAGGTGTTTTGTGGCCTTTTCTACTCCTAGAATATCGAACCAAGTGAATTTATCAGCAGATGGCGTCCGTATTCGAGGATAAATATTTGCTAAGCTTGTAGTCAAGTAGCTCAAATATGGGCGGACCGATATCAGCGATGCAGAAAAGGGTGGTGATCTAATTCAACATTTCGAACGTTGGAGAGAGTCTTTATCATTATTTTTAAGTGCAGAAACCATCTGTCGATAAATCACTTAATGTGACCATAAACGTAATTGCTTCTTTGTAAACACGGACAGGAGAAATGCAATGTAAATATACAACTTCTCAACACCCAGTTCAGTGTTGCCATCTAAAGGGCAAATAAGAAACTAAATTAAGAAGTCATCTTTCGTGTGAATATTCTAAAATGTTCATACCACTACAATATAGGAAATAAAAATGTTGGAAAGAGAGAAGTATCTGCAGTGTATGTACATGCTATGCATAATATTTCTCTGCAGTATGATTTACTCATCTCTAGTCTGCATTAAAAACAAATCTTCCAGACATGCAGACAGCCGTCTCTCTCTTTAGCAAAATACCATTGTATCGCCTACTCATTCAGCGCCTTTGACTCCATGCCGACTAGGCAACCAGACTCATCATGGAAATGTTCATGACGCCAATATTAAGTATGCAATTTTTTGTTGTTTAATTTTCATGCAAGAAGCAGCCAATTAGCTGTTTATCACGCTTCTTATCTACTCACATAAATGGTTTTAGTGTCTCGGTAAATGGTCGATGGTAGCTTACCACAGGTAATGAATACCAATGAGAAAAACCACACACACACACACACACACACACACACTCTCTCTCTCTCTCTCTCTCTCATTATTTACTTGGGTGGACAGATTTTTGGTATAAAGAAACACAGATACTTACACTGATATTGTATTGTGTATTTGTTATCTAACCACCAAATAATCATCAGTTACTTTCATTTACACTCTAATAACACGATAACAATCATAATAATATGTGTATTACTACGAACTTTCTATTTAAGGAGAAAAAGTCACACAAAGTAATTGAATACATTTATCGATACACACGTATTTCTATAATATAATAATCAAATTATAGATTACGCAAGCAATATATAAGCAACGTTTGTTTTATATATTTTATATATATATACTGTATATATATATATATAATCCTAGGACTAACTTTGCAAACTTTTGTTTTGCATAAACAAACGTAGTTTGTATTAGATTATTACAAGATTTTTAATTAAATAAATGAAATCGCTAATGGATTTATTACCTATGTTTTGCATATAAAAAATAAATGAATGTATTAGAGATTTTTAGTAATATCTGGAATTTTTAGAAATATGAAGAATACTTTTTAATATATAGTAAAATCTTATAGTTTAAAAGAAATTTTATTCTTATATTTATTTATTTTCTTTATACTTTAGAGAAATATCTAAATAAGTGATGAAAATGTGTCCAGATAGTAACCTACTTCGACTATATGAACATTAATATTTTGCAGTTTTGGATGACGTGAACGTCATAGACATACATGGATGACATTTGAACATTTGAGCTCCAGGATATTTAATATAGCTTTTGCTTAATAAATATCTTGGTAAATTTTTTTTGCTCGCATTTTTGCCAAATGCGAGCAAAGAAGTGTTACTTTCATTCTATTTTAAAACTTTTTTTTTTCCTCCTTCGAAGGCTAGCGATTCTAAATGTTTTTATTATAGCAAAACTTTGTACAGATAATATTAAAAAAAAAAAAAAGAAAAGAAAAGAAAAAGAAACATCAAATAACTGTTCAATCAGATGCAAGAATACAACTGACGTGAAGACAAATATGTGGCTTGGCGGGAATATGAGACTAAACAGCCAATAAGAAGCGAAGAGTAAACAAATAACTATTCAATCAGATGCAAGAATACAACTGAGGCGAAGACAAATATGTGGCTTAGCGGGAATATGAGACTAAACAGCCAATAGGAAGCAAAGAGTAGAAAAATAGAATATACTCGTAGTTTTTGATACGTAAACAGATAAACATATTCAAATATACAAACGGAAAGAGGGGGGAAAAAATCTGAAAACGCTGAAGATTAAAGCGAGATTTTTTTTTATTACTGTGGATTCTTCGACCAACCATAAATCGACTATTTGAAAACCTTCCTTACAGAAATGTCTTTAATACGTTTCTTAATTCCTATTAATGCCACCAGATGGCACATCCTATGTAATGACGTTCTCTCTTATGACGCTCATAAACTGGGCTTTTGGCCATACTCAGGTGACACCCTGCTCATATCACGTCAATACTTCAGCACTAAACTGCTCAAGTGTATGTGGTCTGCAGGGGGTCCCACCCAATTCTTCATCCCCTGGGTTTATAAATTGAACGTGAAGACCCTAACAGGGGCGTCTCCTATATTTTACCATTTGCAACAGCCGTTAGACGAGAATCGAACAATCTACACTGTCAGAGAGATAATTAACTGGTGATTTATGTCACTTACACCAATGCTGATATATCAAGAAGTTAGGAGAAGAATTCGGAATTCTTTCATAATCTCCGGGAAACTTAGATCCAGCAGAGAGCAGTGTAATGACCATCGGCAGGCGGTTCGCTACTGGATTATGGATGAGAAATTTGCGATATTAATGAGTCTGTAGTATGCACATGGTGATGACGTCACGACTCAATGGGGAAATACGTGGCTTCTAATTTTATCCCTCTAATTTCTTTACGAAAAGTTTGGCTCTCAGAAAGAAGCTATCTTTCTACGCATCGAAGGCAACTGACAGACCCTCCGTATACTCAAAGGAATGTATAAAAATCCCAACATACAGAAGAAATTCTCTTCGGTAGATGATACAAGTTGCAAAAACGTGTTTTGCACGTAAAAACACGGATCACCCTTCCTCCTAGCGCTTGTTCCTTGTCTCCAATTCTCTGACAGACATAGCTGGGCTCACTAGCGTTGACAGTACGTACTTGGCTTCTGTAAGTTTTCCCTTCCACTTCTGCCCTTACGTTTCTCATTACGGTCAACGGCATAGCTCTAAGGGGACCCTTCGGACCACGCACTATAATTAACGACCTCTTGAATTCACAGATCATTAACAAACGCTGTGTGGCATGGGATGAAAATTCGATACTGCATGCTACCCTTCTTCGTTCATTAGATCTTGCCATTGGATATTCCCTAGGACATCCAGTTAAAGTTGCCCGAAAATGGGAGAAAAAAAAAAAGGGGCTCGATGAACGCCATGCAATTAATTGTCACAAAAACTTAAAAGTAGTCTTAATATTCTGCCAAGGAAGGTGTATTTAAGAAATAAACGCAGGAAAACCTTTGGACAACAGTAAGTCAGTATATTTATAATATAAATATGGACAGTAATGATCAAAAATACAGGATCATGACTACCAAAAGTATACTAGGTTATTATAATTAATCTATCCACCCTTGGGGTTGTCTCAGTTATTTAGTTTACAGAAATGTAAAATGAAATACATAGAGAGGCTAAATTAAATTTCACCACAAGAGGGCGTTGTGAGGAGAGTTTTTTTATATATTGTTATATATATGCAATGCAACTTCAAAAATTATAGCTCTGATTGGGCGTGTAGTTAATTCACTTAGTTTCAAGCCAACACACTGTGGATTCGAATCCTATTGTTGTATATAGTTGTTGGTGAACATCTTTAAGGTTTTAAAGATATTCATAAAAGATTTTAAACTTCACGTATACATCCCTGCAGAACTTCACTAGTTACAGAGCTCATTCAGAAGTACAGTGAATTTAGTATCTTACTGATGAACTATTTTCTGTATCTAATATCTTGACAGGTATTTATTGGTAGTTAAATTTTTCAAAAAAATTCAAGTATATAACAGCTATTTAATTTAATATAACGTAGAATATTATAGATGCATGTATATTTTATATCTAAATATAAAATCTTCAAAATTTCGAAATATACTAGAGACCATATTAGAATGTAACCTTTGGTTGCATTCTAATATGGCTTGACTTGGTTACATATATGTTACATACTTACTGACTAAAAATTCCAAATTTCGTCAGTATGTAACATAACATCAAAGGCCTTAATTTTGTCAGAACTATGTTCTGTATCTATCTTAATTAACAGATATTCATTAATGGTAAAGTTTTTTTTTAATTCAAATAGATAGCAGCTATTTAATTATTATAATGTAGAATATTATAGATTCATACATATTTTATAGCTAAATATAAAAATGAACTTAAAAATTCCGAAATCTACTAGAGATCATATTATAACCTTTGCCATGGGGTTGTCTTTTCAGAACTTCTCAAAATTTCAGAATTTCTCCGGTAATTTTTAAATTTGTCTATAAAATATAGATGGATCCATGATTATTCTCTATTACAATCTCTCAGAAATACTAAATTAATGCCCTTGGCTCAAATTTAGTAACCCATATCATTTGCTCTGTCACTGAGCAGCAGTATCAGACATGCAGACGATCTTATGGTTGATTACTTAGCCATGTATCATGGTCTTATAGTTTACCCAGGGGAGAGAGAGAAAGATATTCTGAAGTTAAAACAACAAAATTTTAAATAAAAACCGATTAATTTGGCGGCTGTGGAAGACAAAGTATCACGGCGTGTTTATTTTCATTTACAAGCTGCCCACAACTGAGCATGGACAGCTTTCATTCAGGAGATTAAAATTCGAACATAACAGTTGTCGCCAAGGTGCCATTTTTAGCTGTAACAAAAATTGGATTGTTTGGCTTGTAGGGAATTAATTAGCGAAGCAGAAATATTGTTTGATTAGTTCAAAAATTTTACAGCAGTTTCCTTATCTGAAAAGCAAGTCTTTGTACAGTTTTCTTCAAAGATAAACAGACGAAAATTATCTTAAGAAAATAAATTGAAACCGGCGTCTGCAGGGATTGCAAGTTATTTGTAAATTAACACGATTCGTTTTCTTCTTTCTATGTGAAGTACATATCGATCCACCACTCTGGATCCAGACAGTAATTTAACATCAACAGGAATACACCTGCTGGCAAATCAATTAAGAATTAAACTAGGAAACCTTACACTGCCTTTTCTATTTAATTCCTTGTCGGGAACGCGCAGACAGGTTGAAGAACCAATAGGGTTCAACTGACGGGTCTAATCGCTAGTTTACAGACGTCGAATGAAAGATAAGTCTATAAGAAATGCTCTTTTTTTTGTGTGCAAAATCTTCCTTCACTTAAGCTTCTCAAATATAAAAGGAAATAAAATTCGCTTATTGCAGAATTGTACCCCTCCCCCCCTTTCTAGCTACTATTATCCTACTGTTGACAGTTGCATCTTTAGCGACCTAATGGTATCCATGAATTTTCGTAGCTGAATATTATTGGCTGCTACAGAAGCGACATAAGTGAGGTTCTTCCAAAGCAGTAGAAATATATATATATATATATATAAAAGCATTCATTTCTTGAGTAGAATAGATGACGTTGCATTACCATCCTTTGTGTTGGCACTTGGGGTTATTTGAACTACAATAATAGCGTGACTTCGGCCTTACAATAGTAAGGAATCGAACTGCAACTCGGTGCATTTTGGCTTTTATTCCGCTAAGGATTCTCTTCCAATATTTTTATACAAAAGCATTCTCCCGAATGAAATAAAATACCCTAAAATAATAACGAAAATGCCAATGTGAATAATAAATCTATATAGAATTGAAAAGTCAATCGACATTTAGATTACTTCAATACTTTTATGAAAAGGACTTGGTACAATTTGGAATTTTAAATGTATTTCTTTCGATTCATCGATTGTTCAGTGAAAATATTCACATTCAAAAGACTGTAAAATCGCAATTTTGATTAACTTTAAAAAAGAATTGTTTATTTAACATTATTTCTCGTTTAACGACTTCAATATAGCGTTAATACAAGTATAAACAATGAATTATATGTATACAATGTTTCAATGTCTATTACGTATTAATGACGTAATGCTTCGCATTTTGTAACACATGCGCAAACAAGAAATTGTCGTAAAAGCAAAACCTTCTCGAATCGCTGCATCCACGCATGCGCATACAAGTAAACAGAGAAATTATTTCAAACAACAATTTCTTTGCATTGCGATATGACTTTAAAAAAAAGCTTTTTATAACGGCAAACTAATATGACGCAAAAATTACATTTAATATGTTTATTTTAACATTATGTCTCGTTTTAACAAGTTCAATATTTAATATCACACAAGTTAAACTATGAACAATCAAATGAATGGACTAAACAGATCTATTGGTTCACCTATGACGTTGTGAATCGCTGTATCCACGCATGCGCACACAAGCAAACAGAGAAATTATTAAAAACAACTTCTTTGCATTGCAATATGACTAAAAAAAAAGCTTTTTATAACGGCAAACTAAACACTTTTATTTCATTTCTTCAAGCTTTTTCTTCACCCGCGTAATTCTTATGCAACGACAGAGGCCAAAAAAATATTTAAAAAAAAAATTCACGGAAAAAATCGCTAGCGTTTTCTCCGCCCTGTTTTGCATAATAACCGTTATATTTAAATTTCTTCCAAAAAGACGAGTGCGGGCTGAAATAGATATGAGCGGTACATTGCTGACTGTCGCGTAGGAAGGTCTTGAAAATTTGATCAGGCTACGATGCTAATATCACTGGCTGACAGGGTAGATGCTGACACAGCTGGGAGTTTCACTCAGCTGTTCAATTATTCCGAGAACATGTGGACGGAATATAGAGAACAGCTATGCTTCAAACACATAGCATTTTAACCGCATTCATTTTCCGCCGATCGCTTCTATTTACGGTTTCAATGTCTATTACAGAACAGCGAGGAAATTGGAAGTTATGTAACTGGATATCCACACAGAGGTGCATCTAATAATTCTCGTGTAGACTGCATAATAAAATTGCTGCTAGCCAACACTTGCTCGGGATTTGATGGATCATTTCGCTCCAGCGAGTAGGACGCATCGCATCTTGCAGCTTGATAAACAGCTGAGACGCGTGCATATTCAAACAAGCCAATTGCCGAAGAACTCCTTTAAAATAACGGTAGCATCTTGAGAGCTGTTCCAGATATTGTCAACTGACTCATATCCATCTACAAACACTTAAAAATATCGTCTTATACAGTATCTATAATAGACGACACCGTCTAGACAGAATAATATCGTTCATTACAAACATTAATAGAATAAACCGGTGCTGCCATCTGTTGGCAACCAACTCTAAATGCCTTAATGGCAATCATGGATGTTTTAAATATAAACATAACTCTAACACATTTATCTCAAAAGTCATTTAAAGATGTCGACGATAAGTTCATTTAATCAAAAGATGCGTGATTATCAGTATAAAACCAACTGTGGAAAATTGGATCTTCCATTTCTTGTTTTATTTCAGAATTCCGATTAACTTTCTTATATTGGATAAGCGCACAGCGGACGTTCGATGCAAAAACTCCTTATAATAATTTTCGTCACGCAAAGCTAATCCACAAGTTAGCAGCGCCCCCTGACAATAGCTCGTCTTTCGCAGCATCTTGCTAGATTCGACCACCGCGTGACTGGAGTACCAAAGAGCTGCGAGTTCTCGTTGCCTATTCATTGTGCTCAACTTTACTTCGTGCAGAGGTGGCTACAGAAAATACTTCTTGTGGAAAAAAACGCCTCCCCACATGACAAAAGATTTTGTAAGAATAGCACAAGAAGGTCGACTGAAGTGATGTGACTTGCCATAAGGTAAAATAAAGTTCCCCTTACTACTCAAATAAAATATTTACCTCCTTGTGGTAATTACTTATTCAAATATACTTTTAAACAAACCGCATTTATGAAAAGAATACACAAAAATAGTTAGTTAATAAGTTACTAATACATGATTAAAATATATGCCTTCGATTACATTTAAAAATACTATACTATTTTAATATATAAACAAAGTGATACTATTTAAATTTTAATATATAACATAATATAATAATAATAACAAATTAATGAATTCACAGTATTCTCTTCATTATAGAAGCGCCTGCTAAACATAATAACTTTTCTGACTTAACATAATAACTGACTTTTCGTAATAAAATACGTTTATTTATGTTGCCTTATAAGGACTGGCTTAAAGGGGCGAAGCAAGAATGCTTTCATCTACCCCGTTATCTGTAGAGGACAGTGTAGGATAAGGTGTTATTGAGCAATTAAAGCTCTGATCATGGCAGGAGGGTAACAGCAATAGCCGAGCGTCAGTTAGAACTTCATTAACTACAGCATCCATCATATTGCCATCCATTACCCTCCAAATGTTGCCTTATAGTCCTTATAAGGACTGGCTTAAAGGGGCGAAGCAAGAATGCTTTTCATGTTCCCCGTTATCTGTAGCGGACAGTGTAGGGATAAGGTTATTGAGCTATTATTAAAGCTCTGATCATGGCAGAAGGGCAACAGCAATAGCCGAGCCTCAGTTAGAGCTTCATTAGCTACAGCATTGCTATCCATTACCCTCCAAGGGTATTGGATTGAATGAATCAATCACCGACTGTGTAAGTAAAGGTGATATCTCAAAAATACGGACGATCTCTAGGCCACTCCATAGTGGGCGAAAGATCCTCCTAATCTCAGCGTTGGGCTCCTCGACCACCGAGCAGAACCGCTCAAATTCCGAAGAAAATAATTCACCGACAAAGCCCCTCAGCGGGCCGTGCCGGAGAACACCCTCCCCGGAGACTCAAAGTGCTCCCTTAAGGCAAAAACCTCAAGAGAGTGAACTCAAAAACTCATCGCCCAAGGGGTAACAGCAACAGCCGAACCTCAGTTAAACTTCATTGGTACAGCATTAGCATTACCATCCATTTACCTCCACGGGCATTAATGAATCATTCACCGTATGTTTAAGTAAAGGTGATATCTCAAAAATATCGGACGATCTCTAGGCCACTCATTCGTGGGCGAAAGACCGTCCAAATCTCCGCGTTGGTTCTACTCAGTGAAACTCGACCACCGAGTAGAACCACTCATTCCGAAGAAAATAATTCACCGGCAAGTACCCCTCAGCGGGCCGTGCCGGAGAACACTTTCCCCGGTGACTCAATTGCTCCCTTAGGGCAAAACCTAAGAGAGCGAACTCATTAACCCACGATAACAGCAACAGCCGAACCTCAGTTAAACTTCATTAGTTCAGCATTGCTATCCGTTACCCTATATATGTATGGGCATCTCACGGTCGATTGATTCCGCCAATATCCCTCCAAATGTTGCCCTTATAGTCCTTATGACTGGCTTAAAGGGGCGAAGCAAGATTGCTTTTCATATTCCCCGTTGTCTGTAGAGGATAGTGTAAGGATAAGGTGTTATTGAGCTATAAAACTCTGATCATGGCAAGAGGGTAACAGCAATAGCCAAGCCTCAGTTAGAACTTCATTGGCTACAGCATTGCCATCCATTACCCTCCAAGGGTACCAATTTTAGTCGCCTCGTACGACATGCATTAGCTACATTGGTGCTATTCTTAACCCGGCAACCACACGGGGTTCCAAATGTTGCTTTTGCCGTTTTAAATATAAATAATAAAAGCTATGTTTTAGAAAAAGGTGTATTACAAAATTATTAAAACTTTCAAAAATTTTAAAACTATACATTAAAAAAAAAAACATTTTGAGGATATATATCCTTTAACTAGGTTCTATATAAAAAAGTGTTTGAATTACTTAATATATAATACTGTACAAACACTTATTTTAATTATCATTGATATTATTGTTGCTTTAACATGGCCCCTTACCGCGTAAGGTAAAATACATTTTTGCCTGTAAATTGCATGTTTTCGTATCACTCGCCTTGTTTCACAGAGAAATATTTCAAGTTTAATTAAATTGTTCAACTAATTTTTAATGAAAGTACCTCTACTCACATGTGTATTAAAAATATTCAAAAGTCAAGAACGCCATCTATGAGCCAGTCGCTGAACTATCATACTGTTTCATAGATATCAGAATAAATTAAGTATTTGGCACAATAAAATCTATTTCATTTTTAAAATTAAGAAAAAACGCCATCTTATCTTTTATGAGTAATAACATAAATGCTATTATGTTCAAAAACAACACGCATGCGGTCTGGTTTATTACTTGTTAGGTCATCATTTTTCATAATCTTTACAGAGCCTGTTGACCGCTTTTCATATATTTATTCTTCTCTTTTTCAGACGTAAGCACCTCTTACAATTGCAAATGTTGACAGACACTGGCTGACTTTTCGTGAAGAGTTTTAGCGATCTCAGGTCATGGTCTCTTTCGTGAAGTAAATTTTACAACGACGTAAAATGATGCACTTCGCACGCTTTTATTGCACTTGGAAACCGGCTGTGCTTATAGTTTGGTATGCAAGACAGCATGGGAAGAGTGGGGAGAGAATTCTACTTTGCATTTCAGTATCTGCTAGTCTCATTAGCGAAAGCTGGCTTAGTGTTCATTAGCCAGCATGTGTAATTAAAACTATTAGTGTTTGCGGCAGGATGAGAAGGATTTAAGAAACTCAAAGTCAAAGAAGATTTTTTTAAGCCACGAGAAGATTTTAAAATTTGCATCACACATCATATATATACAGAGTACTGGAGAGTTTCTATTGTTACTCACTAGAGGGGGACACCTGCTTGCATATCTGCATAATTAAATATAATTTGTTATTCGCCTGTGAAAACGTAGATTTTTCTAAACAATTGTTTGAAAGTAATTACTGATTAAATCATATTTAATTAAGTTTCGAGTTTTATTTTTAAGATAATCATATTTTTTATCATATTTTTGTTCTTGAGAACCAAAAAATGTCTACAGAGTTGTAAGAAATCTATATGAAACATAATGGAACCCGAATATCGTTTGTAAAGAAAAAAAAATAAAGCATTAGTGGAAGGGAAAAAGACAAAAAATGCAGAGAACCCCGGTCCATTTGTAACGAATGTTAACTCTAATAGCCAAACATTGTATTGTCGGTTGGCTCTGGTTCATTTAGAGGTCGCTAATGTAACTGTGAGCACTTTTCCAACAATAAAAAAACGAGGGCGCGCGATCCTAGTCCTGGAATTCACGTATTTCATAGCCTCAAGCTGTCCGAGTTACACAAAAATCCATTTACAGTGTTTTCCTGCAAGTCTTGAGGTACTTTGCGGAAAACTTAACACAATCAAACATGAACAAATGAACATAGTAGTGATGTAATAACTGCATCTATTAATGAAGAGTATACAAACAAACGCGCGCGCGCGCGCGCGCACACACACACACACACACACACACACCTGTTTCCTAGTACCGTATAATTAAATGGAGGAATTTTTATAGTTCTCCAGCGCCGTAGAAGAATGTGGCAATGTTTGTTTTCCTTACTTGGAATAGCTGTAAGGTTATATTTTTCCCTCCGAGGCAAGTAATTAATTAATTTAAGGATGGATCTGTGCTAAGGTGAAAGAAAAATCTATTATTAGAAAGGAGTAAACATGACCAAACAAAAGGCCTTGAGGATTCTTAATTATAATGATGCAAATATCGAACATCAACTCTCTGGCTAGAGTCGTTTTGCTGAAATTAATTATAACTTGGATATTTTCCGTTTCGCGCATGCGTGATAGAGATTCTCGCATGTGTGTTGTTTTCAAATGATAACTTTGTACTCAAAGATTTAGAACTACTTTTTTTTTTTTTTTTTTTTATCTTTTGGGGTAATCAAAGGAAGAAAAATAACGCTTGAGATCACTTTCAACATAGAGAAACGAGAAGTGTATGTTTTATGGTCAAAAAGTACGTGATATCTTTGCTATGAGACGTCGATTTGAACTTCAAAGTAGCTTAGTTCGTGTTTCCTCAAAGGTGAAGCCCTTCTGTTCTTTATACCAACAAATCTATCTTACGTTCGACTCAATAAACGTCTCTGTCAAATCTAAAATGTGCATTGAAGTAGACACGCCAATAAATTCGCTTGGGTGAACACAAAGTTGATGAAAATCCTGAGTGCATGAATGCAATGTTGAGAACAGGTTTCGACCCGTTCTTTCAGGCGAAATCTAAAAAAAAAAAAAAAACAAAACTAATTCATCTGCAGACAAGTAGAAATCTCCCTCATCAAACAATTCACTTATTGCAGTCAGCTGACTTCGTGACAGCGCCCTCTGTACGTATTATGCAGACAAGACAGAAGGAGAATAGAATCGTGAAGTTATTGTCAAGACAACAGTCGCGAAATCAATATCTGTGAATAGTGACTCAAGGTCATCTTGTTGCCTAGGAAACTAAGTGGCACTACAACTACCACCCCTGTTACCGGTCATTAGGTGGGTACTGAACATTCCTAACGGTAAACATCACGCCCGGCTAAATAAGAAAACGATTTTGGGCAACTAAGTTGAGGGAATTGTGTGATACTTAATGATCCCTTCGATTTTAACTTAATTGGGAACCTCATTAGCACGCGCGCGCAGACTAGACATCGCGTTCCAACTGGAACACAGAACTAACTATACTGAACATCTTAAAGTCAAACCATTAAACCAAGAGAGAGAAAATGTCCTAAACGGGACTGTGAGGCGCCCTCTCTGTAGCTTGTAACAAAAACGATCTGTCTGTTTCATAAACAAGATTCTTCGTTGTCAATTTATTCAGATTTGTAATTTAAAAAATCCCTCTGCCAGGTCCTTCGAAAAACTAAGGGTCTTCAACCGAAGTAGAGTTACCGGCAATGAAAGACCTCACCCCCACTCCAGTGAACGTAGAATTTGCCTTTCTCGACCAGAACTATCCCCCCCCCCCCAAAAAAAAAAACCATTCAATTGACTGTACACAGTCGTTTCATGGATTTAGCCATCTCGGCAATAAATCCTTAACTTTTGCCCACACGTATACAATAATGTATACGTGTGGCTTTCTTGATATACTTCGCTTAGGGCAATCACCGCTCTTCTTTTAATTTTGTTGTCTTCATTAACTTATTTTTTGTCAACATGTTTTCTTTTTCCAACCCCTTTATGTCTCCACCTGCTCCTTAACTGCTTAAAATCATTCACCAGACAAATCTATTTTTCGTTATTGTCTTTCTAAACCATTCCTGCGCCTACTCTTAACTCTTCAAGGTTATTGATTATCCTTCCAGTTATCCTTATTAACTACTTTTCTTGAGACTCTTGCTGTTACTTTAGATATCCCACTATACCGCTTTGTAAAATCCACAGAGACGTTTGGGTTTTCATGCATGTATTAGAGCTAATTTTGCCTCTATTGCTTTGATATTATCTTTAATAAGAATTCTGCACTTTATTATTTCTATATAATTCCTACACTTCATGTTATCATTCTTTCTGAACTGGGATATTATGATTGCGTTTAAACTTTTAAAAAAATGATTGAATTCATAGGGTAAAAAATGTATTCAGTATTTATTGAAAATGTTATTTTTCCTAAGATTCGCCGTAACAAAAATTGGATAACAACAGATTGCAGCGACATCTTGCGAACAAGTATAGAAACCAGAGATATGAAAACGAATTCAAGAGAGAACTTTTTGAACAGAAAAGGAATAGGAATATCACTACAATACCAAAGATGCATGGCCACATAAAGGGACGGACAAAGACCTCCAACGATGGGCGAATCCCGCAATCTGTTCAAAGGGAGGAAACTCGCAAACAACTCGAGCACAGAACCACTGCCTTCAGGACAAGGGGCAGACAAAAAAGAAAAGACACGCGCCAAAGTCAGAGGACAGCTATGACCAGAGTGCAAGAGGGAGGCGGGTGGTGATGGGGGAGGGAACAGTCTGGCGGGGATGTCAGCAGTAGAAGATGAAGCCAGCTGAAGCAGCCGGTCCGACAGGACTTCCATGGAGGTCATACAGGAAAGCGTGTGTGAATAACAGCTGCCGGAGGTTCGGCCAGTCACGATTCCCATAAGGGTGCTTGGATACGTCATAACGCACTTCGTCACCAGCTCTTTAACCATAACCAAATTACAAACTCCTATATTTGTTCGTATTCTGTGCAGGTTCTCTCTCTCTCTATTTATATAATATATATATATATATATATATATATATATATATAAATTTATTTATATATTTATATATATATAAATTGGTGAAGCCCTTCTGTTCTTTATACCGACAAATCTATCTTACGTTCGACTCAATAATGATGAAATTTCAAATTCGTCAATAATTGTTATAAATAAAATAATTATTGATGAATAAAACTGGTGTTTTAATGAAATCAAACTTTAAAAAATTTTTTTTTTAGAAAAATGTAACTTAAATAACTTTTTTCAAAATAATATTAATAATAATAAATAATTTCATTAAAATTATAATAAAATAAGTTAAATATATATTGTATTTAGACTTTATTAATGCTACAAATTATAAAATAGAATGGAAACGATGGACAATACTTATCGCATGCGCACTAATAGCATTCATTTTCGTTTCGCGAAATTTGGCAAATATCGATGAATAAATATTTGCTTATGAAAAGAATCGCTAATTTGTAAATAAAACTTTTTGTACAATGAATTCAAGATTATTACATTAAATATAGATTCAATAATTTTTTTTTCATCCCCCTCCACCACAAAAAAAAAAAAAAAAAAACTCAGATCGCAATACGAGGATTGGTATGTGAGTCACACTTCAGCTGTCACATTTTTTACCCCTGTGACGTGTGATTATTCTTTTTTTTACTTCTCTTACTTACCTGTCTGTACTCGTAAAAGTATCTACTTTAAGGCGCGCAAATTGACGAGTGACCTGTATGGTAAATATCTACTGGGAGACAGTTATTTTTTTTTATTACATGCTAACTCTTCC
Source organism: Typopeltis vanoorti (assembly GCF_054136105.1). Lineage (NCBI taxonomy): Eukaryota > Metazoa > Arthropoda > Arachnida > Uropygi > Thelyphonidae > Typopeltis > Typopeltis vanoorti. The sequence continues at coordinate 15,779,457 of NC_143562.1, read as the reverse complement.
TCTCAGCGCATTCAGTTCCACACACACACACACACACACACACACACACACACACACACGCAGGCTAAGCAACAAAAACTAGCTTGTCAAGGTTCGCCACATCCAAATATGCGGTCGCTGGAGGCAGCACTAACCTTCATTTACTATAAGCACTACGAAAAATCGACATTTGGCAAGCAGACTTCAGTATTTCCTGTCAAATAAAGACCTCTTCTGAGAATACAAAAATATTAGTATCTTGCAGGTTGCGTACTATTTTTTTTTTTTTTTTTGAAAAGAGTGAAAGAAAAGTATTTTCAAATAAACAAGAATATAATTTCTTGTCTATTATAATCTTCTTAATAAATAAATAAATAAAGAAACAAATTTCATAACCACCTGATTTGAAGTAATTTAAAAATATAGTATATATAGAAAATATATGTATTCTATAGAGTTTATTTTCTTGTGTAAAGTTTTTTCATTGTAAAAAAATAAATGAAAAGCATCTTCAAATTAATAAAACAGAATATAATTTCTTGTAAGTTATAATTTTTGTAAAAGAAAATATTCATAGCAAACTATAACTAAGAGTAATTTAAAAATATTTTAATACATCATTTTTTCTCTTATATATTGAAAATATATGTATTCTGCATTGACTAATTTTTGCATATCATCATGCGCGTAACTTCACTGCAAAATTCTTCCCATGATGCTTTGCTTTATGGGATATTAAGACCATTGGTTTCAATTAACGCTGGATTTCTAATTAGATACTTAGCAAATTTGTTAACTATTGTTATAAACAGTACCAATATACCAATATATACTGATGAAATCAAGTTCATAAAAATATTTTTGTTCCCTAATGGATACTAGAATTTGGCACGTACCTACTTCAGGACCACGTAGTTTTTGTACTCTTTTTCAACATATAACAATTCAGTCTATTGTTTTAACCCAGCAATGTGTTTCCAATTAATTCTAGCTGCATTATTGACAAAATGTGAAAACACAAACTTAAAATATTAAAACTTGGTTTGTTTCTGGTTTCCAACAATGCATACTGATTTGTTCTCAAGAGATACGAAAACACAACACGTCAAATGAGAAAAGAATTAAAAGCACCTTACACTAAATTAGATTGTCTTGTAATCACGGAAGCTGCAAGAGAAATCACTTAAATATTTTACATGCTTCAAAGACAACAGACATCGAGTTGAAGAATCTCTATGGCAACGTGTGTGACAGAAGTTCTCTTGCAGTACACGATCACGGTTTGTAGCATGGAGGTCACGTAATGAGACACAAAGGCCTGACTAATGAGATGATGTTGCTCGCTGACGTGAGGTCACGTGATACGCACTTCAACAATGCTAGAAACACACAAGTACTTCCAACATGGGAAATGGAAAAATTAAGTTTTGTGAATTCTGTGGTTAGCCAGAAAAAGAGAAAAAAGAAACCATGAATTATATTCACAGCACACGGAGGAGAGAACAAAGTTCAGAATGCAGTATGATTTGTGAACATTAGTATTAAACATAAAAGGAGAAACGAAAGATAGAATCTGCTATTAGTTTCTTTGATGTTCTCTAAAAACTACGAGGATTTCAGATGCGGGTATGTGACAAGATAAAGGTGGATCCGGGATGCTGATAAGGAGAAGAGTTTCTTATTGTGTTCCAATTCTCCATCAATGATGGCAACTCGTTTGGTATTTTCAGAGAAACACGCAAAACAACTTTTTTTGTTTCTTAATCTTTAACAACATCCCAGTGGAACAAAAGCGTTCCCTTGAGCTAATGCAATCAAGGCTTCAGGCTAACCAAATAACCACACTCGCTGCAGCCTTGGCTCTTACAATCTCCATCTTCCAAAGGAAAAAAAAAAAAACATGCCAGAAGCAAAGATGCACCAATCGGGAGTTGTCAAGACTTTTCGCAGCCTTCCAATACTCGTCGATTGATTTCCCATGGACGATTAAACTGTCTTCGTTATCTGGGAAGATGCATTTAACCTTTTCTTTCACGAACTGTAGTCTGTGTTGTGGTGATGCAAACAATAGTGTCGATTCCCCATATATACCAGAATGGTTGCCTACCTTCACAATAGCGTGACGGTATTTTTAGGGTTAAAAAAAAGCAGTCTGGGCAGAGACATACTTTAAGAGTATATCATCGATTACTTATGGGATGAAAATGTCTCGCAGTGACAAGAGCTTAAAAATCTTTTATTTCACGTGATTAGTAAACAATAGGCAACCATTAAGATGGATACTTCAAAGGAGCCAAGGAAATGGTGAAGTCTGACTGCAATTCATAGCCAGCGGCAAATACGTCAAGGTTGTCTAAACAAGGCTGTTGCACATATTGTTTGAAGGTCTCGTGACTAGTAAGTGATGAAGATTATGAAAATAAGTTCCTTTACCGGATCTTATCTTTCATTTACTGATTTATTCTTTCACTAGGGAGGAAAGACGATAATCAGAGGCAGTATTGTGATTTTATTACTTTTTCCAGATGTAACGTCTTCGGAATGACAAGTATGACCGAATGCGACATCCATGCAGAATATTACTAACAATGAATGATTTTACGAGATTATTTTCATGAGTTAAAACACCAGGAGAAAGACAATTGGGTCTTAGTATCTGTTGACAAGCAAAAAAGCATCTATAAGCTATTATTAGTGGTGAATACTTCATAGAGAAGTTGCCAAACCTTGCTCATAGTCGCCACATCAATGTACTGCTAATTATTATTATTATTATTATTATTATTATTATTACTGACACCTCCAGGAACTTCAAGAAGTCATCGAGAGAGGGCACCTACTCTACAACTCTCTGTTTCTACCAACTATAACGAACCATAACTACACCAACGCCATCTATTATTTACGCTATACGCTAGTATTTTCACAATCACAACGTTCAACTAATTCTGATCTACACAAATGCCCCGATAATTCAGTTGAGAAAAGCCACTACGAGTCACAAACGTCCATGCTGCGAAGTAGTAGTAGTAGTAGTAATAATAATAATAATAATAATTATAATAATTTTTATTATTATTATTATTATTACTACGCAGGCTATTCTGAGATTCAGTTTGTCTATTTTGTGAGGGGGAACTCACTTTTTCGATGTTTTATTCAATCAAAATCAGATTAACTTTCTTGAATAAGGCCTGTTGTATATTTAAAAAAATGTCATAACGTCACTAGCGATTGGCTTTGTCATATAAAGGGTAAGTACATGGCAGATGATTTTCATCATCACTGTGGGTTACTAATACTCCGTTTATTGAAAGTTTGACGTGGCTTGAAAAAGTACCATGGTTGGTTGGTTGCCATATTTCGCGAATAGAAATAAAAAATAAAATAAAAATAACTTAACGGCAATTTATTTGGGTTAGCTTATAATGGCAGGGCAAACATATCTTGAACATATTAGGGGATAAATTGTCTCATCTTAGACATTATATGAACGTCTCTTTTCAGATCCAGTGATTCGTAGCCATTCGGCCTATCCAACTCACTTTTCAGCAAAAACTGACTTGACCAAGGAATTTTTTAATTTTTTTTTTCTTTTGAAAAGAGACTAACCGGCTGTTAAACAGAAAACTGATAGTCATACACCTTATGGCCTTAGCTGTATTAATTCCCAATATCCTTAATCCCCTAAAAAAAAAAAGGATTTTCCGTAAGGGTTCTATTTTTTCCTAAAAAATGAAGTGCCATCATTGCTTAAAACATTCCTCCGACAAATAACAGTTAAGAAATCGTACAAGTTTATAGAACCGAAAAAATAGAAACGATTACACAAGCGAGTAATTCGCACGTGAATCTCTAGCGAACGTAATGAACAACATCATCTCTTCACCATCATGGATGTTTCAATCACTCCGAATGTGAGAATAGAATCTTATGACCTTCCCTAACAGCACTTAATCTGTCACAAGACAGCAAAGAAACTGCCAGTGCGCATTGCATTCCAGAAATGACCCCTATTAGATAGCTTTCGTAATGGGTCTCGTGCCAAGAAATGACTCTTTACAAGAGAGAGATCCTCATTCCAACCACCGTCAGTAAATCTTGGATTGGCAAAGGGATCGCACTGCCCAAGAATGCCAATGTTTCTCGCATTGTCTTCGTCAAAACCATTTCATTCATGCTATGTGAAGAAGCTGGTTAACCTTTCAAATGGAAGACACATTCGCCAGTATATTTTATACACTGACGTGGTAAAAGTATGCGAAAGCTTAAAAGAACAAATATGGTGACGCGAGCATCTTATTAGCGTTAAAATTGCAAAATAAGTCCAAGGAATATATAAAAAGTTACTTTAGATACGAGAGTGGTCAAGAAAGTTCTTGGCCTAACAATGAAAATAAAAAAAAAACGAATTCATAATTTCAAAGTTATTTTTATTTTTCAACATAATCCCCCTTAAGACTAATACATTTATTCCAGCCATGCTCCAACGCCATTATCCCGTCCCTGTAGTGGTTCTCAGTAAGATCTGCAAAATACCCTTCTACAGCTGCAATCACCTCTTGATTCGAAGAAAAACACTGACCACCGAGGAAGAGTTTTAGTTTTAGGAAGAAGTCAGAGGGAGCCAAATCTGGGGAAGAGGGTGGAGATGTTCCAACAATTCATAGTGCAGATCCCTTAATTTTCCCATTGCCAAAAACATCTTTTTTTTATATATATAACGAAACCTGTGGTGAATTCATCACTAAAAAACACACGTACTAACCACAGTAACGACTATTTAATTCTTAAATATTTCATCCCAAGTATCTTGGGACATCATCAGTACAGTAGTTCAAACAATACAATAACATACAGTTAGATTACAATGGAATCTCTATATGCGTGTAGTAACGTGTTATAGAAGTAAATTAAATATAACTGAAAAAAAATATATATATAAAGATTATTTTACACAATTTTGTATGACAATTTCCCATACTTTAGGAGATGGGAAATGTTTGAGACGTTCGGAGATGCCTTACAGCAAAAGGTATCTCCGAACGTCTTTCAAAAATTATGAAGAAATACAATTTTGCCACTACTTACAAACCTATCAACCAAATTTATAACTTGTTACCTTCTCCTAACGACAAACTCTCACCTCTGATGGTACCAGGCGTTTATGAGATCCCATGCTCCTGCAAATTGTCTTCTTTGGTCAGACAGGTAGGTCTGCTCAGAAACGGATCTCGGAACATCAAGATCACATTCGTCTTTACAAACCACAGAAATCTGGTCTCTCCCAACACGGAGTTGAAAATCCAAACAACAGGATCCATTGGGAGAAGTCGAAACTTTTACAAAGATCTTTATATAAACATGAACGTTTATATAAAGAAAGTTCTGAAGCCCTACTACACAGACCAAATTTAAACGGCACCGATGTCCTTACTATTCCCAAAGTATGGGAAATTGTCATACAAAATTGTGTAAAATAATCTCTTTATATATATATATATATATATATATATATATATATTTTTTTTTTTTTTTTTTTCAATTATATTTAATTTACTTCTATAACACGTTACTGCACGCATATTGAGATTCCATTGTAATCATGCGCCCTAACTGTATGCTATTCCTAGTATTGTTTGAACTACTGTATTGATGATGTCCCAAGATACTTGGGATGAAATATTTACGAATTAAATAGTCATTACTATGGCTAATACATGTGTTTTTTAGTGAAAAACATCTTTGTGGGCAGGTGCACTGTCCTGATGAAAGATGATTTTTTTCTTCTGCAAACCCGGTCATTTCTCACGAATTTTTTCGTCTAGTCTGGTTAAAAGATCGGAATAATATTCCTCGGTTGTTGTTTTACCCTTTTCAAGATAATTAATAAACAAAATGCCTTTAGCATCCCAAAACACCGATGCCATGACCTTTCCTACTGATGGAACCGACTTTGTCTTCTTTGGCGCTGAACAACCGGCTTCTGTCCAGTGTTTTGACTGCTGTTTGGATTCTGGTGAGTTATGGTGAATCCAAGACGCATCCATAGTAATAAATCGACGCACAAAATCAGTTTTATTCTTGTTAAAATGCTTCAAGCACTGTTCAGAGATTTTCATGCGAGTGCGTTTTTGATCTGCTGTGAGCAAGCGCGGCACCCATCTTGCGCAATGCTTTTTCATTTGCAATTCTTCATGCAAAATATATCCTACACGTTCTTTTGAAATGCCTATAGTCTCAGCAATTTCACGCATTTTGACTCGCTGGTCATCCAATACCATATCGTGCACTTGATCAATAATTTCTGGTGTTGTTACACTTTTTGGACGTCCTTCACGCGGATCATCTTCAAGGCTGGTATGGCCACATTTAAACTCGGCAGCCCATTTCTTAATTGTCGAAAACGAAAGAGAAGAGTGCCCATAAACTTTTATGAACTTCGAATGAATTTCTTTTGGCATCAAACTTCCTTTTACAAAGGATTTTATAACCGCACGATACTCAATTTTATCCGTTTCAAGGGATACAGACAACACTTTTGCTTCAGACAGCTGTATAAAACAAACTACTTGATAAGATGACTTGCAAAACCACATGGATGCTTATGACAGATGTACCAACTTAGAAAAAAAATCGTGCCGATAGTGTTGCCATCTATGGTCGAGGCCGAGAACCTTTCAGACCACCCTCGTAGAAAGGAAAAAACGAGTTGATTTTCGACCAAACAAAAAAAAATTCTGTTTTCGCCGTGTCGGCAAATTTTGTACGTTAAAAATGCAACCTTGTACACCTCCACGACTTCTCTCTCCATGTCTCCGGCATAATCATTTGGTGAAAAAAAATAGGTACCTTTAGAAAGCAAAGGTAATCTGTTTATTACAATACCTTCTGGTAATCTATTTATCAGAGAACGTTCTGCCGTTGCTAGGCAACCGGACTCAGCCATTAGCTCTATCAGAAAAAAAAATAATAATAAAGGAATAAAAAAAAAAGTCTTCGCAGTTCCAGTTATGTAGATGGTGACTAATGCAAAAATCATTTACTGCAAGCAAAAGATTTATCTGTCACGGGTTCTGATCACTTTAATGAATGTTAAATTCCAAGGGCGGTATCTTCAACAGAAATGGTAAAAGCTTACAATTAATAAATAAACAGCTAATTGGAGTTTTTCGTTCAATAAATTTACCCTCGAACTCTCATAACGGCTCACTAAATATTAATGTGAAAAGCACACACTACTATCGTCAATAATTTTCTCCCTCTAATTATAGTAATAATTTATGTTGTTTGGCAATCTTTTCCTTTTTTTAAAAAATTCCCACCTGAAGAGTAAAGCCAGCGTATTTAGTTTGAAATGGTATTATGATTATAAGAAATGCATCAGTGTGCTAATAATGTAATTATGAAATTTTATTACGTAATTAAAACATTTCGCGGTTTTACCGCTGGGCGTAGGCAGCAACTGCAACGACATCTATCGGAATCTTCCAACAATTCACCGAAGAGTTCGTGCAGAATGCTAATGATCGTTTGCAAGAACTCTAATTATGCTAGCATTAAAGACACGTTGTCGAAGAAGTAAATTATCATACAGGTCTTGAGACATAATGGCGCCATGAGTCATGAAAAAGACAGTTACTATGGCCGTTATTTCTACACGTAATAATGCGGACCTATTGCAGATATTTTGTCAAATGTTTTATTTCTTTGTCTGATAGAGCCCATTATAACCCGAAAACTACAGATGACTTGAGGAAAAAGTTAGTAATGTCTTTGAAATGCTATTATAGATGGAGAAAAACTGTTTCTCGATCAAAATTTAGGAGGAATTGCGGATGTCTTAAAGCTAAAGGGAAAAATCTGTTTTTCATTGATCTGCTAAGATTATTGTAGCAAAGTTTGACCATCAAATCTTCATAAACTTATCGAATAGAATCAATTATCCACAGGGTGTATGTTAGCCTAAACAGTACTCTGCAAGGTTATTGGAAGTTGTTCGCTGACGTCATGACAGACGTTTGGATCTTATAAATACGAGTATGATCGTCCCTTTCTTTGCCTTTCTGATATACAGATTTGTACCGTTAGATCAATGGCTACGTATGCACAGGTGCAGGAGGCTCCAGCTGAGGGCTCAAAAAATTAAGGCCAATCTAAGGGACCAAATGATAAGGGAATGGCCCCCGGAGCAGCACTCTAGCACCTCGGGAAAAAGTGTAAGTACGGCCCTGGAGACCTATCAGCATCAAATTTGTGCGCGACCTTCCCATTTCAATCAGTCAACCACTTAGGAGTTAGCGCCTTACTAGTATAACCAGCAAAATGGTGCGAGATTTTAAAAAATTTGGAATTCGAATCTCATCATGACTCAGAAAATTTATAGGGACTTTTTAGGACTTCTTTTTTAAAGTAATTTAGTTCGTCATACAATAATGATAGTTTTTTTCTCTTGCAATGTAGATAAAGGTGTAAGATTACAAACGGTTGACATGCAAAATTACCCAGGGTGGTGGTAGCGGGGAATGGGTTAAGTACCCTTGCACGATGAGTCCAATGGGCAAAAAGAGGAAATAAAGGTTATGAGGAGGGGAAGTGTATTGTGCCCGGTTTTTTTTTTTTTTAATTTTAAATCCACCTTTTTTAATCACATTGCCGTCTCTCTGGACGCCATATGGAAAATCCCGTACCTGCTAGGGTTTTGGAAATTAAGTCTCTGCTAGAAGAAGTGGTAAGATCGCAACCTCCTTTCTACAGAGAATTAGTGGCACCATAAAAACATTTATTCTCATGGAGAGATTCGAACCCGGAGCTTGTTGATTGGAGACCCGGTATGCTAACCACTCCTTCAAAAAATAAAAATAAAAATAAAATAAAATAAAAAAAAAACATTTGAAAAAAAAATGAGCTAAAATGAAAATTTCATATAAAAAATGCTTTGAATGTCTTATAAAACTTGAAGCCCCCCCCCCCCCCCAAAAATTCTCATTCATTATAAACAAACAATCCAAACGAACATAATCTGACTGTAATATCGTATGGAGGCAATAAAAAAAATAATAAATAAATAAATAAACATTTTTTCTGAGTTCAAGGGTCCGAGAGCTTTCAGCAAAGAAACCTAAAACTAATAAGAAATTATTAGACCAGATTCCTCCCCCATTGATTGTAAATAATGCTTAATTAATTCACAAACAACCTATAGAAATAAAAAAGAAAAATCTCAAATATTATTTTAATTAAATTTTGTATCAGGCAATGCAAAGAGATCAAAAGAAAGATCAGTGCAATGCCAACGAAAACAATGTTCCCGTTCATTGTCCAAAATCCCTAGCGCCATCTGTTGACAAAATGGCAGACTATCTGGTTCTTAACGAGATGAGATATAAAGATTACCTTAACTGTTATGGGTGGACTTTGACGTTTGTTCAGGTAGTGTACATCTGGCGCCATTGGAGCCAAACTGTTGATTGAAACAACACGCAGCATGCACTAAAGGGTAAGTGCAGGAGGAAGGGGAGGGGGGAGAAGAGGCAAAGAAATGTACGAAATTGGTGTTACTGCTCGGAGAAAATTCAAATCATAAAATAATAAATTCTTTCTCCTATTCGCTCGTGCAAGGTTATAAAGCTTATTATATCCCTAGAGCAGCTTTTCACTTTCATATCGACGACACCAAAATATCCACTTCTACCGCAAGAAATGCGATTTTTGCACATCATAATGGATGTGGAGGGAGCAGAAATATCCAGGCTCATAAAATCAATTTAAATGCAATTCTCATGCCGAGAAAATATCACCCCCCCAACGTTCTTCTTACCCCTCCCCCCCTAAAAAGAGCAGAACTCAATAGATTCAACAAAATAAAGTCTGCGCGTCATAATCTTCTGTCATCGCCTTTTATACCTCATACCCTTTCCTCGGAGCGTTCGCAAGCACGTCAGCATGCCGCCAAAGGAGCTCGTTCAAAGTGAGTTTCTATTTCTTTTGCTTGCAGTTAAAGGCAACATCACAGCTGGACTGACTTTCCCACTGGGCTCAATAACAGTCGCTAGCACACGCACGATAGTCGCAGTTTTCATTCGACTTATGCTCCGCTAGATGTGTTTTTTTTTTTTGTTCTTTCTTTAAAAAGATCTCTTAAATGTTACTTCATGTAAATAGACATTCAAATAGAAATAACTAAACAAGCAACCATCTGAGTAGCAAGAGAGTGGGAACAATGATAATTACATATTATCGGAATCATAAATATTTTTAATTCTAAATTCCGTCACCAGGAGGCATTGCATTAGTTGTCGGTAATCGGGTTCTGTGGATGGTAACTATTTAAAAAAAAATCGGGTTCTGTGAATCGCAACTAATTATAAAAAAGGACAGAAAAACAATAGATTTGCTATCTTCCTGGCGATATATTACAAACAAATCTCAAGGAAAGTGAACAGAAACTCCAGCAGGCATTTGTTTTAATGAGCTTCGTTTGCAGATGAATTTAAAAAAAATCGGAATCCTTTAAATAGTTTGGCCAGTTCAGCTGTATTACACGTCTCATTAGAAAGAACCTCACTAAATCGTTCTAATTATGCTAATTACAAAGAATTAATTGAAACGAGTGTCAGTTCACACAGTGAAAATTTTACTAAGTAGAGCGTTGATGATTATCGTAGGATAATATTCTCTGTTTGGAATATATTACTTTTTGCCCTCCCCCCCCCCTTTTGTCTAGTAATTAGGGTAATCTGATAAAGTTAGCTTTACTAGGGAAGGAAATTACACACCGATGTTTATGTTGGAGGGAGGGGGGGGTGAAAGAGGTTTCGTTACCTCATTCAAAGGGTGAATGGAAGTTAAGGGACGTCTCATCCTAATTATGTTAACAACACCCTTAATTATGAGCGTAGTTTCAATATATTCTAAGTGTTAAACGCATTTGTACTACCTACGTAACAGTAGGGCAATTTAACCATTTAATCTTCATATAAAAGGGATTAAAAAAAAGAGTTGAACAAAAATTCTCGATATGGTAAATAGAAAATTTTTAATATTTTAAAATTATTCTCGTTGTAATAAGCTTGGTAAAGGATACACCATTTATTATTTATGGTGAAGAAAATACTTAAAATATCTTCTCTTTTCAAAACATTAATCAGAATTAATCGACTGTGAGATGTGGTGATTAATACCCTTCGAGGGTAATGGATGGCAATGCTGTAGCCAATGAAGTTCTAACTGAGGCTTGGCTATTCCTGTTACCCTCCTGCCATGATCAGAGTTTTAATTGCTCAATAACACCTTATCCTACACTGTCCTCTACAGATAACGGGGAATATGAAAAGCATTCTAGCTTCGCCCCTTTAAGCCAGTCCTTATATCAGGACAAAACATCAGTTGCATTAAAAAACACAATTTGTCAGAAGCTTCTTCAGGTCATTTAATAGAAGACGTGTGCTATTCGAGTCCAGATGTCGAAATCATTGTATCACACTTCTGTCGATGACTTCAGTACTTACTTGAACTCTAGAGAAATTTAAACCCCAAACTATTATACCAGAGAATAATAGAAACTGGAGTCTTCGTATTCAGTCGGTATAAACGAAGCCCTTTGGTCAGAAAGATCTAGGTTCGATTCCCGTCCATGACATGAGAAACCTTTGTCTGGTCTCTTTCGACTAATGGTGAATTAGCCATTCTCATAAAAAGGTTTTTTTTTTCACCTTGAAACTCGGGTTTTTCGTCCCTGAGAACAGACAAACCGGTCTGTGAACACACACAGTCATAAAATACATATTTAATTTCTCATTAGGAGGGCTCAACCTGTCCTAAGAGACGGTGGAACCTAACCCTATACGAATAAAATAAAAATAATAAAAACACATTTGAAGAAGCATTAAAACCTTATAGAAAACATCACGTACCATATTCTATCATAATTCACATTATAGAGTTGGTCAATTGATAGAGCCTCTGCTGCTAATGGCTAGCAAAAAGTTAAGCAGGTTTGAGCGCGGTTAGTAGTTGGAAGGGATTCAATCATCCGATGCTGTTGGCATACTCTCACTCGATGAGTCTTTGGACTCCCTGGAGGTGTCACATAATAATAATAACAATATAAAGAGGTGAAATTTCTTAATATCTTTGTGCTTCTTTCTATATATGTTTGATAGTTTGTGATGTTTGCATATTATATAAAAGAAATTTAGTTTCTTTCTTAGAAATAATAGTGTAACTTATATTTTATTTTCATTTTTTAATTAATATTTTAAATAATTAAAATTTTAATAAAATTCTATAAAATACAGATTACACCTTTAAACATTTCGTATAGTAGTATTTGATTATAGACTAAACTGAAGAAATCAGAGAATTCATTAGAACAATTCTTTCTAATGAGATTACTGCCAGACTCACTACAGATCGCCGCTTGGAACGCCAATGGCCTAAAAAACAAGACTCTGGAACTTCAAGAATTCTCTCACAGATACAACCCTGACGTCATCCTAATTAATGAAGCTCATCTAAGACCTGCAGGCAATCCAAAACTGAGAGGCTACACACTATACAGAAACGACCGGCTGGACTACAGAGGTGGTGGTACAGCCATATTTATCAGGAACTGCATCAGGCACAATGGAATACTCATCCCCCCAACCTCCAACCTAGAACTCACCTGTGTCGAAGTCCACACAAATTCAACTGGAAGACTTAAAATCTACGTCGCCTACAACTCCCCTGCTAAGACCCTGCTATTTTCTGACTTGGATGCTGTACTAGGCACAAATGAATCCATCATCGTCGCTGGGGACTTAAACTCCAAACATCCCTCCTGGAACAGCAGAACCACAAATAAAAATGGCCGTATCCTCTTCAGCTACACAGGATTAAACAACGCTGTCGTAACAGGACCCAGTGAACCAACCCACCACAGCCCACATCCTAGACATTGCCATTCTACACAACATCAAATACCAGCACAGCATTCAAGCACGGAACGAATTATCATCAGACCACAACCCAATCCTACTTCACTTAGGGAACAAAGATCAGTCACCTTCCCCCCCAAACCTCCATCATCTGTGAGAAACTCAAGAAAGTGCTACCAGAACACATTGGTCCGGTTCCCCATATAAAAGCCAAGGAAGAAATAGCCATGGCAATAAAGAACCTCACCAATCAAATCAATAAAGCCATAACAGCAGCCACAGTATCCACGATTACCCACAAACAAAATCGTCTCCCGGAAGAAATCATGGACTTAATAAGGGAAAAAAACAGACAAAGATAAAGATATCACAACACTCGTGCTCCCCAGGACAAAACAGCCCTCAACAGATTAAACAAATCTGTCCGAGAAGCTCTCCAGAACCACAGGAACCAACAATGGGACAACAAGCTCACCTCCATCTCCACAGCAGATCATTCTATATGGAAATTCCTAAACAACCTCAGGATCAAGCGCAAATCCCCCCCCCCTCTGCAAGCAGAACAGCACGTTGCATACACAGATGCTGACAAAGCCGAAGCCATAGCAAGAAACCTAGAGAAACAATGCAGTCCTGCATATAATAACCTAAACATCAGCCACGTATACAAGATTCATCGTAAAGTCAGGTTCACAGTAAATCGTCCCAATGTCAATCCAAGTCCAATAATGCGTACCTCACCTACCGAAATAATCGGCATCATCAACCATCTCAAGATCAAAAAAGCCCCAGGTCCGGATGGCATCACTAACCAAGTCATCAAGGCACTACCCTCGCAAAGCCATAGCACATCTGGCAAACATCATAAACTCCATCCTCAAATGGCAGCACTTCCCCCAGTCATGGAAAATAGCTGACATCATCCCAATTCACAAACCAGGCAAAGACCCACACCTACCTGAAAATTACCGTCCCATCAGCCTGCTATCCAATTTAGGGAAAATAGCTGAGAAAATCATCCTCATCAGACTCCAAGATCATGTCAACCAATTAAATATCATTCCAGAAGAACAATTCGGCTTCCGTCAAAATCACAGCACCCATCAAATCCATAGACTGGTAGAATACATCACCACAGGATTCAATTGGAATCAACACACTGGAGCTGTCTTCCTAGACATCTCAAAGGCCTTCGATAAGATCTGGCACCAAGGCCTCCTCTACAAACTTATCATCGCTAACCTTCCACTAAACATGATACACCTGATCAAATCATACCTCTCCAACAGGAGGATGCAAGTCAAAATCAATGAAACACTCTTAACCCAACGGAAAATCCTCGCTGGAGTTCCTCAAGGATCACTGCTAGCCCCGATCCTGTTCAACATCTATATGGCAGACATCCCTCAAAATCCTCTCACATCCACCATCGCCCTTTATGCTGATGACACGGCTATTCTAGCCAGATCTCGTCAACCACTTCTCGTCACCAAAAAACTACAAGACACCATCCTGAATCTAGAAAAATGGTTTAAAGACTGGCGACTACAATTAAACCCCCCAGAAAAGCAAAACGATACTCTTCACAAGAAGACGAGCATCCCCCAAAGGAGACATCACCCTGTTCAACTCTAAAATTCCCTGGAAAACTGAAGCAAAATACCTAGGAATACTTCTCGATAAGCGATTATGCTTCAACAGCCACATCAAGAGCATATGCACCAAAGCTTCAAAAGTTATCGCCCAGCTGTACCCCTTGATCAACAGACACAGCATACTAAGCTCAACAAATAAAATACTACTGTACAAGACAGTGATCCGTCCCACAGTCATATACGCCTCCCCAGCCTGGAGCCATACCTCCAAGACAAACATCCTCAAGCTACAAAGACTACAGAACAAATGACTGCGAATGATACTGGACGCCCCGTGGTTCATCAGGAACGCCCAGATCCACCGGGACATAAATATCCCCTACATCTCTCCACTACTACGCTCCCTAGCAGAAAAATTCTTTATGAAGACATCTACGCATCCAAACCAACTGATACAATAAGCCGGAAACTATGACGGTAATGACTACTGGAAACATAAAAGACCGAAAGCCATCCTAACACCCAACGACGAATAACCACTTCTGCCCACTCAGGGCGAGCTAAAATAGCTCACAAATCTCTCCCATCACTGCTCCCGAAACAGACAACGGGGAATATGAAAAGCGTCAAGCTTCACCCTCTGCGACATATATGTCCTGTGTCCTGCGTCCAATTCAGAGAGTCCTTTTTAGGACTCCCAGAGTAACGAATGGCAGTGCTGTAGCCAATGAAGTTTTAACTGAGGCTCGGCTATTGAAGTTACCCAGCCATGACTTGAGCTTTTAGCTCAATAACAACTCATCCACACATATTTTCTTCATTCAGATGACGGGATCAAGAGTCAAGGACTCGGTCCATCTCCCAGTTCTTTTAAGAACTAATTGTTTATAATAATAATGGCGATTTTGAAATTAAATGAACCTCATCAGTTTGTATTATTAAACAATAACTAATAAAATGTTTTGTGGTATGGTATTTTCTTATTCGAAGAATAAAGAGAAGTTTTGACGATAATTTGAATACTAGTGTGCTACCAAAATATCAATTATCTAGTGTGGAATTGAATAGAAAGGAAGAAAACCTCGAGGGTACTTAAGGTTACTGGGGGGAAGCATCTGTGTATGAAAGGCAAATCTCTCTCTCTCTCTTCATTAGGCTTAGAGAAAAAATCCAAGTCACTATTTATATATAAAAAAGTGTCGACAGCTGACATTTATTTCCACCAAGAGTTTCTTATCGTCGTTAATGGCTGAGCGACTTCTGGACTTCGAAGATAGATTTACCCGCCACTTCCACACATCCCTATCAAAGACAGTTTTAAGGATTCTTTGGTGACAAGATAGTTTTTTCTTCTTTTTTTTTTTTTTTTTACTTCACTTACTACAAAAACAAACAAACCAAAAAAAAAAAAAGGCTCAAAAACAAGTGCCAGAAAAGCAGACGAAATCCAAGTGAGAGTGTAATGTCACAAGCCACAGCATTTCTGCAAAACTGAACGCTTCTAGAGCACGCGGTGTCATATGACGTCACGGAATATGACCAAGTGCGTGCGCACGCACATGAGTACTCTATGTTGGTGTAATATGAAAACGTTACCATAGTGACTTAAGAAATAGGCATTGTTCATATCACAAGCGCATAGAGTGATGACGTAATCGTATGATTAGCGAACTTATTGGATAGACGAAAAAATGCGGTTCAAAAAAGAACTTTTGCTTTATTTAAGATAAAATATAATCGAATTAGCTTGAAAACATGGGCAGACATTATCAAAAAAGGATATTTGCAATCAGATAAAAATAAAAGCTTTCGAATTTTGCAATGGTAAGTTTAGTCATGCGCTGCTTGCACACCAGCTTATCAAAATATTAGAAAATTCTTTTAATTCGTTGTGGAAAACAGAATTTGGTCTTACTACAGACCACGTAATTGCTTCCGCCATTGATCAAGTTAGCTGCGATCGATGTTAAGGAAAAATATATTTATCATTATGGCCAACAGCGATGGAAATATCCTTTGTTAATGATTTTAGTGTGAGGAGATTTTTTTACGATACTGTATACAATGGGGTGGCAGCCACTTGCGCGTTAGAATGTCCGCTAGTGACAGTAAAATAGGGTGTAAAAAAAAAAAAAAAAAACTGAGGTACCATCTTATCACCTTTATCACGCAACCTACAACGTGCTGACCTTTTTGTGTCATTAAGGAAACACTTAAAATGGCTTCCAGTCACGCAAATTCATTTAATTTACAGAACTAATGTTTAGTTTTTGTGTTGGACCACTACAAAATCGGCAGTCACCTTTTATAATAATAATAATAATAATACGAAAAAAAAAACGTATTTTATTAATGTCAGCCACTTTCTTAACACAAAGCAGGCCATAAAAGGAGAGAGTTGTTGAAAAATGTGTGTGTGTACATAATTAATTATCCGATCCCCTAACTCGTCACCTATCTCCTTCTGTAACTCACGTTTCTCCACACAAAACTTAAATATCGACTATATTTCTTATTTTAATGAAAAGAACAACCTCTTTTATCATGATTCGATGTTCCGGCCACCATCGGCCAATTTCAGAACTACCCGAATGACTGAAACAGACATTTTTCACGTCAATTTATGCACAGCGTCCTAAACTTCAATTAACCTAAGAAAAATAATTCCGAATTTGCATCCATTAAATGTTTACGAAATTTTTATCCACATAAAGGCACCTGTGATGTTGTTCAGAACGAAAAATAATTATAGAGAGAGAAAAAAAGTTTAACGAAATAAAACAACTAACGATATTCCATAAAGCGTAGAAATAATTAAGAACTCAAGCAAGTGGGAGAACAATGCGGGAAGTAGCAGATGTTAGGATTTCTTCATTTATTTTTACAGCCTAAGAAGAATATTGGAGAGGAAATAAGCGGGTAAGAAATAAAACATCGGTGTTTTCTTTAATTATTCTACAAATTCTTTAATTACAGAGACGGCAAAGTGGACATTAAAATTTCCGGCAGTCTGGTTGGTACGAAACACACACAAACAAAAGGAAATTGAGATTTAACGACATAATCAGGATTAAATCCTTAATCTGTATAAGTTGTTTCTCAGACAACCCTCCATCCTCCAAATGTGTTCTTAAGATTTTCGTTAAATTTTAAAGTACAGTACTTTGCTTCAAGAACAAAAATTAACCAGAATCCAATTACCAGGGATGGGGGGGGGGACATTAAAACCACCAAATTATTTACAAGATTTAAATTTGGCACTAGAACAAATAAGATTATCTTAATTCTGTTTTCAAGAAGATTATACATGCAATATTCGCAGTTTCGACCGCGTGGAATCAATTCTGCTTCAGAAGTAAAGGTGATTTTTTTTTCGATATCCCACCATCGTTGGCTTAATAGACTTAGCTCAATTTTAACACAAAAATAGCCTTTGAAATGGAAAAAAAAAATCATTAAAAATATGAAGACCAGAGTTACGTCTTGCAAATGGAAAAAGTCCCTATTTATGTTGGCACCTTTTTTTTTTTTTTTTAATGTTCTCCTGATCTGTATACTTCTGTTGTAGGATATCATGAATTTTTCTAAATTATAATTATCAAGAAGGAAAATTATCTGCAAGAAATTTTTCGGTCAACGACACGTATATCTGAGCCCTGCACATTCCTCATAATTCGCCTGTGGGTGGCTTGAGGAAATAAAGCCAGTCATAAAAGTGAAGTGTACACTTAGTGGGCAGAACTCGCAAAGTTCTAAATAGCAGAAATGACCCAAAAGTCGAATGGCGAATACATCATTGCCCTAAACTTGAAATACAGGGAGAAACAGTCTGCCAGAGGATTCAGCTCATTTTTTGTGGCTCCCGCCAATGATTTTTTTTTGTTTTTTTTTGTTTACCTATAGTACGTTTGTACCGTGGGTGGGCTAAGAGGTCAAATTGAAGAGGGAGGGAGTAAATTTGACGTAGATTTTTTTTTTTTAAATTAACGAACTACTGTAATGAACTGAAATTGTTACCAAAATAATAAAAATTAGTTTCCGTAGCCAAACACCTGGGTTACGTCCTCAACACCAACTAGATTTCGATTAAAAAAATAAAAAAACTTTATTTCTTGTAATTCTCTTCACATGATCCAATCTTTTATAACCAAATTTGATCTGAATTAAATGCGGGCAAAGAGAAAAAAAGCGATGATTATTTATATTACAGCACCTGGTACGAGAGCTGATTGGGTAAACTACTGACTACTCCATCAAATTAATTGATTTAGCCTCCACCCCTTTTGTGTGCCTCGCGAAGAATTAATCTCCACCACGCGAGTTCTCGATTCGCAGCAAAACTATTTAGCTTGGTCAAACTTCTGAGACTACAAAAGCACCGTCTTTAACCCTCCCCCTCTCTTTCTTCCCCATCCCCTCTGTCCGGACCTTGCGGACCAGAATTTTGCTGGCTCACAAGCGTCAAATCAAAGGGAAAATTACTCGACTTTTTTTTTCTTTCTTCTTCTCTTCTTCCGATGCCTGAAGGAAGCTTCCTTTTATTCCTTCGTTTAATCAGTTGAGAAGTTGGCTGAATAGCTCTGTCTTCTAACACGTCCTTCCTGCTGCTAAACGAGATCACACACATTCCAATCTCCGACTCTGGGGGGCACCCTTGTCACGCTCCTAACCCGTAAAGTCCTCTCCTGACGAGAATTCTTTCACTATTGCCTGTTTCATGTGTGGTTGGGGGGAGAATGACCATCAAAAACGATCAAGTGAGGAAATCGGAGGGACCCGACTTGAATGAGAACAGCGGTCAAGATACGTGTGCAGTAATAGCTAACTCTAAATTATTTTCCACGTAACAGTTTAAAAATAAATAAACAAACCTTGATCAGTGACGTCATCGTTTATTCTACTCATAACAAATACACGCCATATTGAATATTATTACTGCGAAGACCGTGCTATTAATATAAAAGAGCCCGCTATATCCAACTTTTTTCCTATTAATTCCAATACAAAATTGCAAAAGAGTGCAATAGTCGCGGTCATTAAATCTCCATAGGAATCCATTAACCCAAACTCACTATAAATATTTTATTTTTTTTCGTAACTACTTTTAATGATGATTTATTTCAAACATCATCAACATTCTCTCACTTTAATGTTCCCGAAGAACGAAAATATTAGCAATAGAAAAAAAAATAATGTTCGTTGAAGTCTTAAAAACTCCCTCTTAAGATGGTATTAAATATTTTTAACGACTTTGATGTAGTGGTAATATGAAAGGCGATGAAACAGTGCAGAGTTTCTTAATTTTTGATTAATATACTCCAAACGTAACCTAATTATAAACTCCAAAGCACTCTTAAAATGTTATTAAAAATTTTATTTACAATATCATAGTAGACACCATATTTATTTTCAAATAGAAATACCTTTTAGTGAAATTAAGATCCTTAAATCAATATATCTATATATGGATTGAATCGACCGTGAGATGCGGTGATTAATACCCTTGGAGGGTAACGGATGGCAATGCTGTAGCCAATGAAGTCCTAACTGAGGATCAGCTATTGCTGTTACCCTCCTGCCATGATCAGAGCTTTAATAGCTCAATAACACCTTATTCCTACACTGTCCTCTACAGATAACGGGGAAGATGAAAAGCATTCTTGCTTCGCCCCTTTAAGCCAGTCCTTATAAGGACTAAATCTATATATTCCTTTCTCATAAATCTAGCTGAGAAGTTCTTTACCAAGACAAGTAACCATCCAAACCCGTTAATCAAGGAAGCCTCGGAATATAATGAAGCAGAAATCAACAGATATAAAAGACCAAAGTCTATCTTAAGTTCAGCTGAACACAACTAACTTCACTGCCCTCAATGGGCGAGCATATAGCTCACAAACACTCCATTCAAAGTTCTTTCATTACAAGACAAAGGGGAATACGAAAAGCAATTTTGCTTCACCCATCTGGCCAGAAATGTTAATGTTAATGTAAATCTATATAGAGAGTTAATCGACCGTGAGATGCGGTGATTAATACCCTTGGAGGGTAATGGATGGCAATGCTGTAGCCAATGAAGTTCTAACTGAGGCTCGGCTATTGCTGTTACCCTCCTGCCATGATCAGAGCTTTAATAGCTCAATAACACCTTATCCCTACACTGTCCTCTACAGATAACGGGTAAGATGAAACACATTCTTGCTTCGCTTCTTTAAGCCAGTCCTTATAAGGACTATAAGGAAATCTATATCTATAACTGGTTGGAGGAAAGAGTCCTTTTAAGGAATTCCAGGGTAATGAATGGCAATGCTGTAATCAATGAAGTTTTAACTGAGGCTCGGCTATTGCCGTTACCCAGCCATGACTAGAGCTTTTAGCTCAATAACACCCCATCCACACAAATTTTCTTCATTCAGATGACGGGATAAAGAGTCAAGGACTCAGTCCATCTCCCAGTTCTTTTAAGAAATCTATAACTGATATCTTTTTATAATAAAAGACTTAAATCCACTTGATATTTCTTTAATGGAGAATAAATTCGTATGGAGGCACTCATTTCATTTTGAAATTGAGGTTAACGCGGAGGATCAGTCATAATTTTAGCCTGTAATCGATTCTCATTTTATTTTATTTTTTATTTTTTTTTGAGTTATTACTTTTAGGGCAAACTTTTATCTGTATTATTCATTTTTTATTAGTTTTGGATAGATTACGAAGAAAGAGAGTGTGCGAGAAGGCTTCCTATTCTGATTTGTATTTGGGGAACTATTCGTACTGTTACATTCATACCATATATGCGAAATAAATTCTATGTGCACATTCTCTTTTTCAGTTGTATAACTTTGTTTTTTTACATAGATGCTGGAAGTAATTTTTTTTTTCTGTATTTATTTCAAGTAGGACCAGGACTGGAGAAATCTAAGAAGCCGAAAAAAAAAAAAACATAAACAACCGAGGCTACCAAACGTAGACATGATAGAAAAATCCGATTGCTGGCAACATCGATCCACGGCAAACCTCTGCACGAGGTAACTCTTCTCACAACTTCTCTAGCGTCGTCCGCTTGATAGTCTAGTGTCCCAGGGGCATAATCAGTAACTTGAAGAACATAACGATATTTTATTACGTTATACCACAAGAGACGAAGTTTAGGATCTAAATTCTTGAACCTTCCTAGAACCAAAGAAATGTATCCAACAAAGCACCCCCAATAGAATTCACTCATCGATTAGTATACTGTTATCCAACGCACCTGACCGTCTCTGTCGCCTGAAGTTTTCACTTCTACTTCCCTTCATTTTTCCCATCTGCGCAAGCGAAGCTCATGCTAAACAAGAGATCGACCGCCCAGAATCTACCTATACTTCCTGGTGCCAAGGGCGGGGATGATTGAAGGGCAGGTGATCAAAAAAAGTTCATCTGCTGTTCAAGGAGGCCACAGCGCAGTTACTTTTACTCGCAAAGAAAAGAAAAACTTCTACCCGTAATCCTAAAAATAATAATAATAATAATATTCCACAACCATTACTGAATGCATTAATATTGTCACTTTTAAACCAGCAAACGTTTAAGCACAGGATTGTTTTAAAAGTTTAAAACCATAATAATAATAATAAAGAAATGTTTATATCAAATCTTTTGAAAAAAAATATACTGTACACACCGACGTAATAAATCAAACAAACGATATATAAAATATTAATAATAACATTCATAATATTAATCATAATAATAAAATATGAATAATAACTTTTAATAGTAATAATTACAAGTAAAATACAAGTAAAATACTTAACACATTCTAAGGTTCTTTTTAATACCACTGCCAAACGAGTTTGTTGACATTAAACATAGGTGACTGAGCATGCTCAGATTACGCCACCTAGCGTACGCAGAAATAATGCGAGCAATTCACGTCGTTATTTAAAAACAGCACTGGTAGTAGTTCCTATTTTACACGACAGGTGACCGCGTAAAGAACAATGCGCTTTAAAAAAAAATTAATTAAATTCGCCTGCAGTCGTCTTGTCAGAGCATATTAATCCATTGTTTATAGCAACGTCACAATTTTAAAAGAAGATAGAATAATTGTAACAACTCGCTTAAAACTGTTGTTTTCGTGTAATATTAATGTTTTCACAGTAAAGCGGTAAGCTATTCGCCAACAGTAGTTTCACAAAAGCTATGTTCTCATGATAAAACAGACAGCAGAGAATTATTTCAATAAAGCCCTTGTTCTAATTTAATTTTAGTGGATTTCATTGGTGAAGTGAGTTAGCAAAAAACTGTTTATATAATAAATATTAATTAAATATTTTTAATGAATATTAATAGTCATAATAAACATTTTTTAGCTTTTATTTATTAATTAAGTTTTTAACCTTAACACCATTTTAAAATATTTTTATTGATTTTAAGTGTCTCTAAAGAAAAATTACATTTGTATCATAAAGAGAACATACCACAATTTTTTATTGGAATTGTTTGTTGATATGGAAAATTCAAATAATCTGCTTTATGCTTATTTAACGAAGATCTAGATGTTTATATTCCATCTCTATCTAACGAAGCAAATCTTACGAATATTTATTTGTTATGCAACTTTTTCGGGATTTACTACAGATGACTTTTCCTCATTTGCTGATAAAATTTTCATTTTGGTCATGTAATTACAAAAAAAAAAGAGTTAAAATTGAAAAGAAATTTACATTTATATAGATAACACTAAAAAAAAGATAAAAAAAAAACCAACTAAAAAGTGGAATTCAATCGGTGACCCTAATTACTGCTGGGACTTGTCAAACCCGAGAAGTCATTTACACTACTATCACATGACCAAGTGACGTCATTTTATTGCTAGGTGTGTCTCCGAGTATCTCTAACAGAGGCGGAGCTCAATTAAATAGATGGGTATGAAGGTTTGTCAAATCTGTGCCAGTTTTGGTGTAGTTGGGTGGAAAGGGGCAAAAGGGTAAAGGTTATCGGGCCCATTTGTGAGCATTAATCTGTGCTCTGTATCGCAAATGATATCTACGCTTTAAGCTTTCGCAAAAGCGCTCCTACGAAGTTTTTCCGATTTGATAACACACAGTAAATCCATGGAACTAAAGGATCACGGATGCCCAGTTTTGAGCAATTATCCACCAATGGCTTCATTTCAGCAGGGCGGCATTCACTGGTTCGCTTAAATTAAGCAATCCGTCGCACCTCGACGTGCATTTTTCTAGTTTTATTGTAATTAAAGTTGTGTATTTTGTGGCGATACTCTTTTGTACTCTGCTGCTAACCTTACTGTAAATGCCTCAACCGACCCAGCGTTTGCCAACACCCTTACATTTGCTTTGTCGGTAATTTGGAGCGGCAGTTTCATTAGAGTGGGTCGCGCTGACGTTGCGTTTCAAAGCCACTCTACCCCCCTCCTCCCATTTCCCCCTCTCCTGCACTTAATGCTCAAACCTCGATGCATTTGCCTTTATTTCTGTGGCTGAAATTCCTCTGTTTGCAAGAATTAGTTTTGAACAGGGCAATGTGTGTGTGTGTGTGTGTGTGTGTGTGTGTGTGTGTGTGTGTGTGTGTGTGTGTGTGTGTGTGTGTGTGTGTGTGTGTGTGTGTGTGTGTGTGTGTGTGTGTGTGTGTGTGTGTGTGTTTATCTTGAAATAATAACAAAAAGTGGCGAAAAGGAGCTTCGGTGATGTAATAAAGATACAGAAGCAAGTTTCCGTTCGTTATTAATTTCTTTTTCTTTTAACGCCCTCATTTTTAAAGCGAAAGTATCCCAAATAGTATGAAAGGAATCATAATAAATGAGTTAAATGATAATGATGGGAAACCAGTCGGATTAAGCGGGACTTACCAGGGCTACATCCTGCATGCTTTTAAGACCGAACCTAAAGCTCTGAGATCTAATGTTCGTTGCATTTAGCTCAGAATATTAGGAAGGGCGTCGTTCCAATTTTCTCTTTTAGCTCTTAATCCGGAGATGAGTGAAAGTATTAAGAAAAACAGAAGAATTTAGAGGCATTTCGGTTTTTCGAAATGCATCTTCTATGTAATTCCGAAATAATTAAGCCTAATCAATGCTTTACGTATATGTTTTGTTTTGGTAATTAATTAAATCTAAATAATAAAAAAAAATCGAACGAACAATGTACATGACTCTAATTTAGTTCGGAGACTTTTTTTTTCTTTCTTTCAACTTCCTTCTATTTCTCAATTGACAATTGACATTTATGACTTTAGGGATGAAGCAAGATGCTTTTCATATTCCCCGCTGTCTGTTGCGGTTACAGTGTGGGTAAAATTTATGAGCAGTTTGCTCACCCTGAATGGGCTGGAGATTATGCATCGCTATAGGAGGCTAATATATCTTTTGGTCTTCTATGTTTGAATATGTCCGTTGCCTCGTATGCTGCAGTTTGCTGAACCAAATCGTTGGTGTGTGTGGACGTCTTTAGGAAGAACTTAGATGCTAAGGATTGCAGGAAAGAGAAAATATAGGGAATATTTGTATCTCCATGAAGTTGATTGTTTCTAACATACCATGGGGCGTTCAGAATCATTCTCAAGTACTTGTTCTGTACTCTTTGTATCTTGATAATGTTAGTATTAGAGGTGTGGCTCCAGGTTGGAGACGCATAGGTGACGAAATGACGAATCGTCATCTGGTATAGCTGCAATTTGATTCTGTTGCTGAGCTTGCTATTTCTATTAATTAGCGGATAGATCTGTGCGATGGCTTCAGATGCCTTTGTACACGTAAACTTGATGTGTTGGTTGAAAGATAGCTTTCTGTCGAGAATTACACCCAATTATTTTGTTTCTGTCTGCCAGGGAATTTTAGTATTGAATGGTAACACATCTCCTGCGGGAGACATTGGCCTTTTTGAGAAAAGACGGCTGAGCTTTTCTGGGGGTTGACTTCCAATCTCCATTTGGAGAACCAACCCTCCAGCTATAGAAGGTTTTCTTGAAGCTTTCTGGTAACGAAATGGGGTCGGAGAGATCTGGTTAGTATTGCTGTATCGTCCGCATACAGGGCCAAAATGGAAGACATCGGATTGTGCGGGATGTCTGACATGTGCACAGAAAACAGCAATGAAGCCAGTGGGGATCCCTGCGGCACTCCAGCAAGGATATGGCGCTGGGATGAGGTATTCTATTTCTCAAGCCAATACAATGAAGAATTTATACTTAGGTAATTTTATATATTAGATGGTATAGCATTTAATGTTTCCAATCATAAGTTTATTTTTAAGGCATTGTTTAATTGTCATATATTGTTACATAAATTCAAAAGTTGCATTAAAAATGATTACCACTTC
Organism: Typopeltis vanoorti; assembly: GCF_054136105.1. Taxonomy (NCBI): domain Eukaryota; kingdom Metazoa; phylum Arthropoda; class Arachnida; order Uropygi; family Thelyphonidae; genus Typopeltis; species Typopeltis vanoorti. The sequence continues at coordinate 15,753,645 of NC_143562.1, read as the reverse complement.
TAATACTACCGTGAAAAAAAAAGTATCAATGAGAAAACGCAGTTCTAAATGCTGAAAGCAATTGGTATCAAGTGAACCGAAACCGAATTCAATATGCTTTGTCTCATTCACTTCTCTTGTATCTCTTATGTCAGAACTATATCAAAAACTGTTAAAGGTTAAAGTCATTCTGAATAATTCTTATTTACTGTAAGTTTTTATTATGCTACTCCAACCCACGAAAATCGTAAATCTATAGTCTAAATAAGTGCAGATGAAATTATGTTGCTTACTTTGATAGAAAATTAACGTGTTAGTTTCCTAATGTAAAAAAAAATTACAATTGAAAGATTTACAACATATACGTGTTTTGTGTGTTATAATATAATATTAAATAAAAACTTTTTTAATGCTAAAATGTCGAGTTATTTTGAATATAACAATAAACCATTTTCCGTTTTGTATAAAAGTTATAAATATGAAATAAAATGGAGATTGACGTCTGTGGGTGCGTGGTAACTGTCACCACATAAAATAGATGTCTATTTTGAAGAGTTCATAACAATAGAGGCAAACTCCTACACCAAATTAAATTTATCCAGATTCGCGACAAAAGAATAGCAATTATCTGACCGCGGAACTATGTAAGCCCTCTTTCTATACACATCTCTCAAGCCAAAAACGGCCATATCATCTTATGATATGGCTTAGGAGGTTGCATTTTGAAGAGAATCGCAAAAATATAGTAGTCTATTAAATGCGGTATTTCTTTATAAGTTACTAAAATCATGCAAAAGTACAATGAAAAAAAAAAACCGCAATAGTTTCTAACACAATAATTAGTTTTTGCTTGAAGTAAGAACAGGTCGTAAGATGCAAGCGCGGCCCCGAAGGAGCTTAAACTTCGAAGTCAAACTAGAAGATATTTAGATGACCAAGTCCGTTAGTAAGTCTTTAGGGGCACCCTACAAATCACTAGAGGAAGAACGTCCAACAGTTTCATAGTTATCCTAAACTTAATTAAAACAAACTTGTACTTGTGCCCAAATCTTTCCTCCAAATTCCCCATCTGTTCCTTATCCAATTTATCTCAAATAAGAAAAAAGTTTTGTAGTCCTGAACATCTTTGAATAGTTAGATGTCTGTTAGTTAGACGACTGTAATGTCAATAAGTTGAACATTGTTTAGTGAAGAAAAATACATTGTATGTTTTTTTTTTTTTTTTTGCGCTACTAAATAAATAGAACATTGAAATATTCTTGAAAGAGAGAAAGATTTTCTTGTACTCCTCAGTGACCGCTCCAGATTTCGTTTTTCCAGTCTGGATTATAATAATTAAGTTGATTAAGGAATACGAACTGAAAACATTCGGAAACATTAGACCAAAATGGACGAGGAGGAGTTGAATAGATGGGAGAAGAATGAAAAATGACACTACACTGCCTAAAGATCAACCGATTTCGACGAGGTTGTTAGCAATCTTACCTACTTCATCTAAAAAGGAGTGATATTGCATTAGAAAAACACTTATGGTATGTAAAAATGTGAACTAAGCCTTCTGCTGAGGAAGCAGGAAGAGGATAGATACAATGAGAAGCAGCTACTTGGCTGATCTTTAAACTCCCATCTGAAATTCGAGACAACAGTGAGAATGCTAACAATGATTAAAAAGTAATGTCAACACGAGCCTCCGTAGTTCAGTCGGTTTCAACCATGCCCTTTGGTTGAAAAGACCAATGCCATCTCGGATAAGAAGAAAACCTTGATCACGGATTTTAACACGCTGCAAATATACAGATATAGAAGACTATGGGGATTAGGATTAACTACCCTATTCCGTGGCATCTGGACTCACTTTTTTTTTTTTTCCTATGCGGTATTTTTAAGAGATTTTAGTACATTTTCTTTCAGTGGTTTCTTTTTCTTTACGCGTACAACCTTTTGCAACAGAGATGCGATAAAAATAAATACAACATAAAGAAGTTAGTAAATTCTACGATATAGCACGTGATTATATTCCAGAAACTGGTATATTTTTAAGTCCTTAATTTGCTTTTTGGTACTTAAACACATTTTTCAAACACCAGTCTATGACAGCCGTTGTTCAGTTTGTTCATCAAATTCCAGGCCTTTAATAAGTTCTCCCAATGTTTGATGTCTGCCAATAAATAATGCATATTCAACATCCCCCTCATTAAACCCTCTTAAGAACGTTTTAATGACCGGAAAGTTATTTCGTGTCCAAAATAATTAAAAAAAAATACTACGAAAGAAATAACTTTAATGAATCAGAAAATTATTTGCATATAAAAAGAAAGAAAGAACATAATACTAAAGAAAAAAACAGGATCATCAGACATTAATTCCCTAATAGGCTTCTAGTATGCAAACAAATTTGCAAAATAAACAAACCATATTAAAAAAAGAGAAGGCCAAGTAAAAATTAATAGCATAAAAATATCTTCAGAATGCTTTAACAGTGGCTAACGACTTTGATGTACATTAGCGCCCTCTTTGTTTACCAGAGAGGTAAACTAACCATAGTAACTAATACGATTTACAAAGAAAAATCTAAAATATAATCGCCCTAACAGCAAAATTGCTAGGGTAAAAATGATTAGGGGGAAAATGGAGCGGAGGTTGATACCGATTTAAAATCTATCATGCGCGTAGCCAACCAAAGAACGAGTAAGCGGTTTCTGCTGACACCCAGCTACGTCTGCAAAGCTCCCACCGACAAGAAACCAAACGCCTTACATCTAATTAATCAGCTTGGAGTTCTAAGTAAATATTTTCTCTTACAGACCCTCCCAGCCCCGATTCTCATTATACAAGTGTTTACAACAAGTTTTCTGTTGAGTGTGTGTGCACACGACGGTCTTCCCCTTTGCAAGAAACATGGACCGACCATCCCACTAGGACATGAAGAGTGTTTGCTGCGTTGCCTAGCAACGGAACGAGACACAGTTTGCTTCCATTCCCACACTAGAGATTTTTTTTTTGGTTACATCTTCGTTTGGACTTGGAATAAATTATGGGACAGAAGAGCAGGAATACTTCCCTCCCACACACACATCTATCGAACTACAATAACAGTTCCAATTCGATAGAAATCCGACAAATCTCATTATCGATATTATGAACCCATCTCTGTGTTATGACACGAAAGTTGAAATCTTGATTATTAGCGAGCTCTTTCCAGACTAAGAGCAAGGAAGGCAATCGAAGTTTTTCTTGGTTAGCCAAAACACATTTCGCTTCTAACCGAGGCCTCCCTAATCTAAATGGCTGGTTCCATAAAGTGCTCATTTTAACGTGAAAGATTTCGAATAATTTATTTTGTTCTCCACCCACTTCCAGTATCAAAGATGCTTCTTAAGGACATAACCATAAATATTATGCCAGTGGAGTCTACACTAGTACGTATGCTTTAAATATTCATTTTATTGCCGGTAGATTATCTTCGATGTTCAGAGGAATAAATAAATAATTATAGCACTATGAATAGAACGGTCTACCCTATAAGTGCCACGGCTTCAGCACGAAACACTGTTGTCAATAATTGACGGCATGACTCAGTGTAGTTCATCTCGATATTCGAAATAACTTTATTACCGGAACTTTTATCCGTGCCAGAATGTGGTTTAATACCTTTAACTAAAGAGACACAACGAAAAAAAAAAAAAAAAAAACTAATTCGGTTGCATAACCTTTGTGTTCTCGATGTTCCTTATCCATAATTCTTAACCAAGCACTCAAACAGAATACAAAATATGAATGTTTGCAATACACTTAAGCGGGTGTGCAGGGAATAACCGGTCTTGTAATGAATGACTCATTTTTAGGCAATGAGAGGGAGATCCAATGCACGCGACTAGGTTGGGAGGAAAAAAAAAACAGGGGAGGGACATGTCTGGGAGAAAATCACCTGACCATACTTCAAGGAATAGGCCATCTGGCAACACTGGATGAAAAAAAAAAAAAAAAAAATCAGTGCAGAATGGTTCTGTTTGGCATACAAAGAGACTCCCTTAATACTACGGACCTGTTCTATGATTATCACCTTAGCCATTGCTAACTTAGAATGGATTTTTAAAATATATTTGCTAAGTTGAAAATAGGCCAAATAACTGACTTCCTTTTGTCTTTGATTTTAATACACATTGCGTATTGCGACTACGGGATAAACTAAAATTTCCTACAAAGAAAAAAAGTTTATTCATAAAATATTTTTATATTACACTAGAATGTCTTCTTGTAGTTCATTAAGTTCGTTGAACTCTGGGATAAGATTTGTGAATTGGAATTAAATGCTAGGAAGAAGGTTCGATTTTCCTACCGTAACATCGATCCTTGTCTCCTTCTATCTCTCATTCCTATTAGAGAAGCGATAGTTTATGCTTTGAAGATCAGTTACCCATTTTCTATTCTTTCTTAGAGGCGCTAAACATAGCAGCAGTTCCATATGTGCTTTAGTGTTTGCAATGACATCATTTAGTTTCGTAGGATTCGGTATCGGCGATACCGAATCTTTTGTTTCAAAAGACCCCTGGTTTCGAATTCTGCTTAGAACTTTTTGCTTATTTATTTATTTTTAACGTGAAGGCGAGTTAGCCGATCTAATATAGTTTTACCTTTCTGTAAACGTGAGAGTTTGTCCTCAGAAAAAAAAGGGGGGAAAAAAGGCAAACCCGCTGAAAGAACCCAAGAATTAACAGACTTTTTTTTAACATAGATTTTTTTTGTTTTAATTTTTTGCGACAGTTTTTTGTGGATGGCTTGATTATAATAAAAACAGCATTATTCAATTAGTTTAACCTGAAGTGGCATCTGTATAAATTACTCATTAGCAATTTGTGACATATGTTTTCGTATTGTTTTATCACTAAAAATTATCCCAATTAAAACAAAATTGAGATGACCACACAAAGTAAACATTTTAGTAAAGACACTCAATATCATATTTCGATAAAATCTGTAGCCAGAGTGGAGAAATAATTTGCATACGGACGGACATAAAAATAACAAACCGCCTACAGTTAGCATTCACCGCTTGTTACGATGTTTGTAGTGTCCTTGCAGAGGTAAACACACACACACACGTCGTGTGAGTGTGTGCCTCACCTTCATAACGAAATCGTGTTTTCACTGTTTTAATAGAGTGGTTTAGTTGGCTAAGGAAGGTAGGCTAATGAATTAGGAATTATTTCGATGGTATTTCTTTTGAATGGAAGCGTATGAGTTTGCTATTTTGACTTTTCGTTAACCAGAAGTTTTTAGATTTTGATTTTTGTCTAGGTAAAAAGTGAAGCTTTTACCTAGACAAATTGGAAGGGAAAAAAGGAAATAGTAACAGAAATAGGGAAATTACGAATCCATCCTTATTTCATAGCCGAATCTACAAAAACTTAGAAAGTTTTACAACAGACCAAAGAGCTTATTTGAAGACAACTCTTGACATCGCAGTCGCCTTGGCTTGCACTACCAATCAATTACCAAAGGCACGACCTCTTTCCAGAAACCAATTAGGCTAGTAAAACCTCAAAGCACTAATAAAAGGCGAATACATGGGCTCCTGGGAAGAGATGTCGTGTCTTTTAAGTAGTGCAAGCTAAGGCAACTCCGATGTCAAGGGTTGTATTCTAAACTTTCTAAAGTTTTGCATATTCGGCTATGAAATAATAATGGATTTATAATATCACTTATTTTGGTTAATATATTACACTAGATTAGAGTTATTTAGTCTGTTTGTCACTAATTATAATTATACCCTTGGAGGGTAATGTATATATACATACATTACCCTCCAAGGGTATTCCCCTATCAGATTGTTGTATTTTTATGTGTGAATTTTTAGCTGGTGTATAATTATAATTAGTGACAAATAACTCTAATCTAGTGTAATAAATAAATATATATATATATTTATTACTGTTACAGCATTACTATATATATATATATATATATATATATAGTAATGCTGTAACCTATGAAGTTCTAACTGAGGCTTGGCTATTGCTGTTACCCTCTTGCCATGATCAGAGCTTTAATAGCTCAATAACACCTTATCCGTACACTGTCCTCTACAGATAACGGGGAAGATGAAAAGCATTCTTGTTTCGCCCCTTTAAGCCAGTCCTTATAAGGATAATATAATATATACATATTATTACTATTTTTCATCTATTTTATTTCTGGATGACGTGTCTGGCGTCATCCAGATGACGTCATTGTTTTCCGAAGGCAGTTGAAGAGCTCCATCATAGTTCTCTGAAGTCGACCACATTTGTTCTGAATTCAGAGAATTTATCAGCTGCTAGCATCATTGGGATCTGTATGCGTCATCACTTCCTGTCACGCGATATAAGAAGTGGACGATAGCTGCCATTTTCTTTCTCTAGTGTTACGTTGGAATTTTTTCATAACAATTCTCAAAAAACAAGTCTTTCATTACCACTTTTTCGTTGAAAATCCAAGCAATCGTATATGATAAAATAATAATTTTACCGATATTGTACTTGTAAACTGCTACCATATTTAATTAAAAAGTTCTCTTTTGCCAATTGTTTCGTATAAATATCTGCGGAGGAAGAAATACTGAGTCATCACCTTCGTACAGCCAGGAATCTTGAAGAGTTCTCATCCTGGATGACTCGTCAATTCTGATTATAATAAATCATTTTTATGCAGTTGAATTATATGAAAACTTCTGCTCATAACTCATCGCCCTGTCCATTATACCCATGGGCGCTTGTTAGCCTTTAGTAATGCCATTGTATTATTAAATCTTCGCTTTTTACCTCCCATTTAGCCTCAATGTGCTGAATATTTCACAATGTCCATTGCTAGCAGCGAAACACGCAACTTAATAGCGCTAATCTGTAGGCAGGGACAATATGTAAATCCTTAGGAAATTAAGATAAACTACCCCAAAACAACAGTGAACATGTGTTACCTTCTAAGTGCACCGCCTACAGTTAATGACCTGACAACAGCGTTCACTAAAATGCAATACATGAACGCGAGAACAGAAACGCCGAAAAGACTTCGTGATAATGTAAGCGTCGTATTAGAGGATTTACAACACTCTGTCGATCTTATTTTTTATGACTCGCCCTGTCCTGAATGCTTTTTTTAAACATCCATCACGTCTCTTGGTTGACCTTGGTTTCACCTTCGGACCAATGGTAATCTAACAAATATTATGCATTCATAATAGATGTTTGCTGATGACGTGTACAAAGCATGTTCATAATAACATTGTTTTGGTTGCTATGGAAACCCAGTATTTATTAAATAATCCAGCCTATTCTAAGAATACAACTGGATATTATCATAGTAGCGTGGCGCCAATAAAATTCGATCAAGTATACGACTATCTTCCTTCGGTTCATTTTATTTTATTTTTATTCACTTTTTTTGGATCCATGCAGTTGCAATACATGATTGGAAGTCATTGGCTCTCTTTATAACGATTTCATATCTACATATTGACATACACCTCGTTTAAAATCCTATCCGCATCTTTTCGGTTTAAGCACAGAATTAAACACGATACACGCACGGTCAGGCAAATAACTACGGTTATTATTGGTATGCTTAATATCACTCAAGGAATGCTTTCCCCCATCTCAAGTTTGGCAGATTCTTCGTGGGTGTGCGTATAATCATATTAAGTTCATGATGATAAACACACGAAATAAAACGAAGAATATGAAAACTGGATGATGCCAAATGAGAGTTTATCATTCTTGTATTGTTTACGTACAAGATTGTAGGGGACCCTGAATGAATAATTATATCACGCAATAATTTACTGATGAAAACAAAACTTGGCAGATGTGGAGATAACTGCATTGTAAAAGATGCTCAAATCTGGTCCCCTGAGAACATACAGATACGATGATATTAAATAATTATATATTGAAAAATCTATAAAATAATACTTTTAAGAATGCGTTAAACATTATAGCTCCTTGCACCAAAATAATTGGATGCAATTTTGAAAATTAGTCTCTTACCTACAGTTATCTATTTATAGGAAAGGCTGATTCAAACTTCTTGTTTGGTTTGAGATTTAACAGCAATTATAATGTTTTTAAATTTATTATGCATATTTGTTTTAAAGATCATACACCGCTAGTAAATATTATCTGCGAAACATAACTAAAATATACAAAAATCCTAAAAAAAATTTCAGATATCCTTAAAGAACTGAATAATATATTTATTATCGCATTGCACGTTAATTATGCACATACATATTTCCCCATAAAAAAATCGGTAGAATAATACAATACTTTTAAAATTTTGACCACATTGTGCAAGAGATGATAAGTATACTGATATAATATACTATTAGGTGTCTTTATTAAACTATTAATAATATAAAAAATTCTAGTACTTTTTCATATATTAAAGAATTTTTTTGTTGATTTTTACACATACAGATTTATTTATATAAAAAAAGATAAATTTAAATATTTTGGTAATCTACCGAACCACTTATTGTATTACTATTCATACTAGATAAATTGTTTCACTGACATACATATTGTCAAATCTAGATTAATAGAATTCAAATAGATTAAACTAAAAGTACATTCTCTGAGGGTGCATATTAGGTATTCAACGATGATGATTTTTTTTAAATATTGCATAACAGTGATCATATATATATGTGTGTTCTTTACTATATAAAGAAAAAATATTTAAGAAAAAAAGTATTTGTATTATTTAATATTTTCATGATTTTTTTTTCTATAAACAAATAATCATACGTTTTAAATGCACATATATTAACTCTATTCACTGGAAAATTCTTTAGATGTTTTTTTTCTAAAATGGAGAGAAATACAAATTGCACCGAAGTCGATGTATATACTGTATTTATGAGCACATAAGTAACTTGTTGCAAATCACAGGAGACGAAGTTATACCCTACACAGAAGCGAATGTTACTTGGTAACGCAATTGACGTCACATCACCATGGTAACACATGTCACCAATGGAGTTCGGTATAACAAAACAGAAATTATCACTGAACAGTAAAAATTACTTAAAACATTCATTACTGAATAAAGTTAGCTTAGGTGTAATATTTTATCGGAGATGTGTTTATTATGCTGCTATATTATTATTATTATTATTATTCCATTTCATGAACCAACAATAATATTCAAAATCGTGGGCTAAACTAGTGGTTTTTGCACAATAACAGCTGATTATCATAGGAATTGTAACTAATTTTTAACTGTATATTTTACTGTATATTTTAACTGTATATGCTCAAAACCCTCAGGATTTGAACCCTCAGTGTTCAAATCCTGAAGGTTCAATATTAAGGATAATTTTCGACGTATTTTCGATTTCTTTAGATGGAAAGACGATTACAACTGCCAGGGCCGAACAAAGACGATGACCAATCATTGATGTACCAATCAGTCGACAGAACTGCATTACAAGAGTTTAAACATGTTTCCTTCTAACATCAATAGATTACGGATGGGACTCCCTTCCTACCTGGATTTGAATATGTAGATTTAATCGAGACAATAATCAATGCTATGCCGACTCGAGCTTGTTCTACTTGGGAGGAGAAGTAATGACAAGAACTGCTGAGAAGGCTGTCAGAGTATAAAAACTTTGGCTCAATGTTGTTATCGCATACATGGAGTACGAATCACAAAGTACATTGCAGTAGTCAGGGTTATAGAGAATAGGTTGAAGAACAAGGGTTGGATAATAGCAATGGAACCTCACTATCAGACTAACATAGGATTGAGAAAGTCTAACCTTGTAGTAAAGTTGAAGCTTTACTACAAGGCTTAGCCGTTTACTTCAAGAAAACGCCAACATCGTTCCACATTTTACTTCAGGGGATTGCATCCTTTTTGAGGTATATGGTGCCAGAGTTGTATGGACATACTAAGCTTGGAGTTTCATAGGCTGCTTTCGAGTTATTTTGCGTGCTTTGGCGAACTTAGGAGAGAATAACTTCTAGATTCTCCAGGTCTGGAGTTGGATAGCAAGGGATACTAGTGGGGCTTTGGCCTCTTCAGATGTGAGACCATAGTATGTAGCAAACTGATTTCAGTACGAAAGTGGAAAATTAAATAAAATTAACAGCCTTCCGTGGGTAGGACACATTCATAGACATATATAACTAAAAGATGCTTTTGTTTTGCATTTTTTAATGTTTACCTCACAGATAAAAGGTGAAAAATCTAACCTACTGTACTTTAGTACCGTTTGAAGACCAAGAGTTCAATAATCCAAGTATTTTTCTCTCTATAAAAAAAACTACTTTTTTAAAACTACTTAAGGTTTCCAATAAGTAGGATGGATGTCACAACTGCAGATGAAAATTCACCACCAAGACGTTTGCCAAAGCGATTGCTTGGATACATAAGTATCTATTCTAACAATATAGTAGAGCACTTTGAAAGTTCTGATTTGGAGTGTAATATTAATACATATTACTTAGGAAAATTAAATGAATTCAGGTTTAAAAACAAGTGTTTTATAATGATTGTTTAGAAATTTCTTTAATTATCCATTAATATCCAATTCGGTGAGAGAGAAAAAAATCCGTCGTAATTCACCTTTACAAACAGAATCCCAATGGGCAGTACTGAAGAAGACGATCTTCTTGGGTCTGTCTCAGATCTTTGAAATAGTTACGAAGTGAACAGAGAAATGTGACACCTTGGGGAGTCGCGAGCAATTCATTTATCGTACTAATGTACAGTTCCTATCGTAGTAATTCGATAAATTGGTCCACGAGGTGTTGCTGGCATTAACGTGTGTGATCACAGGATTTCGAGTTCAGTCTATGGGCCTTCCCTAAGGTGGTTTAAACAAAGTCTTCGTTCGTCGGAGTTCACGAAATTCTACATGTAACTAAATATCTGTTGGTTTGGAGAAAGGCAATGTCCGGTAATCGAGAAGTCAATATAAGCAGGCCTAGGATCTTTTGAAGAATAATTAAACCACAATTGAGTAGTATTCATTAACTGTTTTAGGATATATATAGTTAAACATTGCAGATCTGGATTCTCTACAGAATCGGTGACCATAATTATCATAATTAGAAATGTGTGTGCGTGTGTGTGCAGACCATTTAGATGTCTAGCCTTTAAGAGCCAAAAGTACCAAGGATTATTCATTTATTTATTTTAAATAAATAAATCATCCCTGAGAGAACTGCAGTGCGTTAAAATATCACTGTTTCATTTTCCCCTTCCAAATTCAAAAGAATATTTGCACTGTAAATTGAACAAAAACACAATTGGAACACATACCACAAGCGGAAGCTATTGTTGTCATGGAAACACAACATCACCTCCTTTTATTGTCTCAAACGAATATATTATTATACAAATCTTTCAAATGACCTTAAATAAACGTATTCAACATTGTCAAAACCTGAATGCTATCTTTTAAACATTTACAAAGAAAAGTCTGTTTCAATTCGAACTGATATCAAGCGTATTTGAACCAACGGTTCAGTTTATTCAAATTAAATATATTAGATCAATACAGTAAAAGACATTCTTTGCCGTTTATAGGTTTAATTTAAGTTTAAATTTTTAATTTTCATTTAGAGAGTACATACATTAATCTGAAATTCAAAAAATCTGAAATTTAATGGATGAGCTCAAAGCAGGGATGGAAGCAGTATACTTCCATCCCTGAACTACGATTTCTAAATAGATTTTAACAATTTTGTTCACATTACTTCAATATCAAGTCAGAACGATATGCGAATGTTAAGAGATGGCGCCAGATTATTGAGTTTTTTCAGATTTAAAAATTAATTTTTTCAATTATTTAAATCATTAACATTTTTAAAGAAAATTATATTTTGTTCTTATAAACTATATTTACTTTTTTTTTTCAAATTCATTTAATTAAAACTGTTATAACATTTATACAAAATGTTAAATATAAAGGAAACATTAACATTATAATGTTTCAAACATTAACATACAAACATTAACATTATAAGTTCTTTCGCATGCTACAAAATACCGTTTTGTGTTCGAAAACGTTTTGAGACAGAGTTTCAGCAGCATCAGTTCTATACAAATTAGGCACGAAGCCAAAAGAGTCAACATTTCTCAGCAAGGCGGCAACCAAAGCCTTCTCTAAGAAGCGGGAATTTCCAGGTGGTAAGCGAACTACATGAAAGACAAGAGAAAGCCTGTAAGATATTCCTCCACCTAGAGAGGTTTATTCATACCGTGGGAAAGACCTTGAATTTCATTTTAAAAGATAAGCAATCTTATTATTTGAGGAAAGTAGAATCTATTAAGATAAATGTGATACTATAAGGGTTTTATTATCATATTTAAAACATTCACAATCATCAAATTTTAAATTAGACACAAAAGGGGTTGTCGCCAAATGACGATAACGATAAAACCGATCGGATGTGGATTAATTGAAGCCAGATGCGAAGCTATTTCCATTTGTTTTAAACGGTATTCATATCCTAAATCCATTAAACCATTTCGTGACGGGGTATATAAAAGGGGCGCGCGCGCGAACGATCTAAATGAACAAAGTACGCCATTAGTGGTTGTTCCACTGCAGAAAGCAAACAAGAAATTTGGAAAACTAAACAGGTAAAGGCACCCATCCATAGAACGGAGGTAGGGGGTTACAGGAAAGGTTGGGGAACTTGCGCGTGCATGCATGTTGAACAAAACGCAACGTGACACATCCCCCGCGTTTCACATGAACGCTCACCTTCACAACTGCATACGCACACCATTATTCTTTCTTCCTCGGTTATACATATTAACCCACCTCAATCTAACAAACAGAATGGAGTTCTACATATAACACAATTTCTATCACAACAAAGAGACGCACTTCCCTTTCATTTATCCTCCCCCATTTTTCTCTCTATGTTCATTTGAAGGGGGGGGGGGCGTCTTCTGCTGCCATAATGACGCCAAATCCAGTCGCCTTCTCATTAATGTATTCCTCTCCCCCCCCTCCCCCAGGTTGGTGAATCACACGTGACTAACGCATTCAATGCAACTCGCCGACGTGTGTTTAGTCCCCCGAGCTCAAAGAGACCGGGAGGGGTGGAAATAGGGTGGGGATGTGTCTGATGCTCCACGCAAACGGCTTTAAGAAACTAATGGTGAAAAACTACTAAATAAACGACATCACATCAACAGCGATGGGGGTAAAAGTGCGAGACGCTTTAGACTTATCGATTTTCTCTTTCCCTTATCACCCTACCCCCCCCCCCCTTGCAAACAAAAGTGCGTATTTAAATAATAGCCTCATAGATGCTAGAAGTTAATTTTGCTGATGTGTCTGTTCGTAGCTTCCGATTTTCAAATTAACTGCATCTCATTGCTTTCTGCTGTCATAAGCACACACGGAAATTCTTAGGGGAAGTGAGGGTCGACTATTGATTAGAACTCTGGCGGTATTTTTTCTTTCTTTTTTTTTTTTAATCGAAATCGTTTCGTGATACGCTGTACATGACTGAAGTTAGTAATTAGCATAATGAGAAGTAGAAAACACGCATTCAGACATTGGGGACTCCCCCCCCCCTCTGGTAATTGAGACAATTATCAAGCCTAAGAATAATTAACCAACATGGCGTTTATCTTTTCCGTTTGCAACATCCCCCCCCCCCCCCCCATTCGTATTATGAAACGAATGTTCACAATAAACGGGAAGACTGTTGTCATGGCAACAACAAGGATAATACATTTGGTACTCATACAAATATTTCTAAATTCGATCATCTCGAAAAGGATCCCCCCCACCTTGCCCTGTAGACTCGAATCTTAGACGTATGTTACTAAAATTCAATTATATCTCTCTTATTGCAATGCGATATGACATAAAGTGCTCCGATTCCATTCAGTTTGCTTCTATAATCCACGTGAACCATAAAATCTATCTGCTTTGAGTGGAAAATCATTCTTTGAATTCACGGTATTTATTTGACGGTTGGGGAAAAAAAAAAAATCGCAATATTATAAACTACGTGACTCTATTCAGCCCCAGGCATCCAGGCATCAGAAATCCCTTACTGCAAAAATGGGGGGTTAGGGAAGCAAAACAAACGTTGTGGGAGGAATACAGATAGACCCTTATCTGTTCAGTGTGTACCATCGTTGGCCTATATTAACGGCCATCTGTAGAAGACTATCATCACTTCCCCAGGGCCCGGCAAATAACCGATGTGCATCGAATCACTTCCAGCTTGTAGGCAGTCCTATGAGGGGATGAGGCCCGGGATAAAGCAACATGACAATAGATTAGAAAGGGGGAAGCACATCCTATTTGTGATAGTTCGATCGATGATACTATATAGAGAATGACCCAGTCCATTTGGAACAAGCAATCTACAACGGAGGGGTGAGATTACTGCTGGGGATGCAGAGTCTTCCTGACAACGCCGAAACGTATAGACAATCAATTTACAAGAAGGGTATGCCTAAAGGAAAGTTCCCCACAGCGATACGGTAGTCCATTTTGAAGGAAGAAAGAGTGGTTGTAAATCATAACTTTCATTGATGTCCTGGTCTGATATAAACAACTCCATTGGCAGATGAATGCAAACGATTTAGTGTCAATCTCAATTTCTGTTGTAACTGAACGATATATATATTGATAGATGTTACATAAAACGTGTAAATAGTCAATTAAAATAAATTTTAATTATATAAAATACAATAAACAATTAATATATTTTTTTAGGAAAAAGAAATTTAAAATATTAAATAACACTACGAATAAAATTTTATTCACATTGCAACACCATATATTTTAAAATATATAGAGATTTAAAAGTTCATTTATTAACAAAGTTTGGGTGAGAGGTGGTTAGATCACGCTATACCCTTGGAGGGTAACAAATAGCAATGCTGAACCGAGGAAGTAAACTGAGGTTCGGCTGTTGCTGTTATCCTGGGTGATGAGTTTTTGAGTTTGCTCCCTTAGGGTTTTTGCCTTAAGGGAGCACCTTGAGTCTCCGGGAAAGGTGTTCTCCGGCAGGGCCCGCTGAGGGGTTCTTGTCGGTGAATTATTTTCCTCGGAATTTGAGCGGTTCTGCTCAGGAGTCGGGGAGCCCATCGGGGTGCTAGGATGGGGCGGCCGACACTGAGTGGAACCAACGCTGAGCGGTTCTGCTTAAACGGGGTGCTTGGACGGGGCGACCGTCAATGAGTGGAACCAACGCTGAGACATGGACGGTCTTTCGCCCACTATGGAGTGGCCTAGAGATCGTCCGATTTTTTGAGATTTTACCCTTTACTTACTAATCAGGGTAATGGATGGCAATGCTGTACCAATGAAGTTTTAACTGAGGTTCGGCTGTTGCTGTTACCCTCCTGCCATGATCAGAGCTTTAATATCTCATTATAAGTTTGGGTGAGAATCTAAATACGCCTAGAAGTGATGCAAGTCAATTGCTTTTATGCTCTCTTTTCCTGTTTTTGCAAACTTGATATGATATGATATATATATATATATATATATATATATATATATATATATATATATATATATATATATATATATATATATATATATATATATAAAAGCACATTTGAAGCCAAAGACGAAACATCAATCATCTTCATTACTGACTAAACGTATAATTAAACAAGTTACCCTTATTATTCTTCTTGTTATCCACCCAGACAGGACAGACGAAAGTCTCATTTAACCCCATGTCCTACCAGCTTTTCCACCCATATTTTTCTTTCTGTTAACACCAAAACGCCCTTGCATAGGGAGGAGAAGCTAATGACAGATACAGAAAACGTTCGTTATTAATGGTTTGAAGCCACACAATGTACCTCGCGCCATTGCAATTTTTCTCAGTAAGTGTGGACTAAATAACGTGATAATATATTTCCTGGCGATGTCGTTTGAACTGAAAGTAATAAGTTTTCTTGATTTTTAGGTATTGATTAAAGAAAGAGTGTATTTGGGAAGATATTAATCGAAAAACGTGTAGTTAAGCTTAATGGTTTAATGATAATTAACAAACGTTAATATCTTAGTCTGATTATTAATAATCTGATAATTAAAGATCTTTTTTATCGATAGATTTCGAGTTACAAATTTCTTTTAAAATCATATTAATATTAATAAATAAGTAAACCTTATCCTTATAAAGACAGGCTTAAATTGGCGAAGCAAATATGCTTTTCATCTTCCCCGTTATCTGTAGAGGACAGTGTAGGGATAAGTATTATTGCGCTATTAAAGCTCTGATCATGGCAAGAGGGTAACAGCAATAGCCGAGCCTCAGAACTCCATTGGCTACAGCATTGCCATCCATTACCCTCCTTATGTAAAGGTGTCTCTAAAAATTCGGATTCGGACGATCCCTAAGCCACTCAATCGTGGGCGAGAGACCGTCCATCTCAGCGGTGGCTCCACTCAGTGATGGTCTTCCGCCGAGCAGAACCGCTTAAATTCCGAAGAAAAGCATTCACTGACAAAGCCCCTCAGCGGGCCGTGCCGGATAACACTTTCCCCGGAGACTCAAATTGCTCCCTTAAGAGAGCGTACTCATATTATTATTTTAGCAATTGCCGAGCCTCAGTTAAACTTCATTAGCTACAGCATTATGAACTATCCATTACCCTCCCAGGGTATTCATCACCGCATATCACGGTGGATTCTCATTCTTTTAAGTGAACCTTATAGTCCTTATAAGGATAAGGACTGGCTTAAAGGGGCGAAGCAAGAATGCTTTTCATCTTCCCCGTTATCTGTAGAGGACAGTGTAGGGATAAGGTGTTATTGAGCTATTACAGCTCTGACCATGGCAAGAGGGTAACAGCAATAGCCGAGCCTCAGTTAGAACTTCATTGGCTACAGCATTGCCATCCATTACCCTCCAAGGGTATTGGATTGAACGAATCCTTTTAAGTAAATATTTTAAGCATTATTTATTTATATAGTCATTTAATTTATTTATAAAAGGTGTAGTTACAATTATTAAAAATAAATATTAATTTAATAATAGTTTTTCAAACATATTTATATTTCTTACTATTATTTAAATTTTCAAACGAATTTTAACTAATAATTTGAATTTTTTTAAACATTTTTGACGAATGCTGATATTTGGAAAATGACTGCGATATTTTCGAATTAGTATTGCAATTTATGAACTGACCATATTTGCATTTCTCCTCTAGAAATCGAATAATTTCTCACCGCTAGGTGGCTTGTCAAAAAATTCTCCTTGATTACTGAGATGTCGTGCGCAGTTAAACCTGGCGTTAATATAATCGATAACAAAACACGTTTTGTTGTTCAATATGATAATGAAATTCAACTATTTCTGCTTTATTTCTATTGCAAATTAAAAAGTCATTTCTTTAACAGGAATTTCCAGAATAATTTGCGTGTTGTTTAATTACTTTAGCTGTAATTAGTGAAAACTATTTGCCGAAATTTTCTCGACTGTCATCGCTCTCGTATATTCATAAATATGAAATCATTTTACCTTTTCTGAATTATCACAGTTGATATAATTTCCATACTTGAATTAATTACGAGGTTACGTTCTTGATAATGATTGCGAATGGGTTTAATTTATGCTAACGCTGAGTAGAGAATAATTATGGATAGCGCAGTAAAACTAGCAATCGATATTGTATGCGGTTGCATGAAAACTAACGATAATTGAATCTTAATTATTATAACTATTTAAAGAATAAAAAAAAATTACAAAAATTAGCAAATATCTTTTGGGATAATTTTACTTGAGTATTAAAAGATAAGAAAGACTATTTATACAAACTGAAGTAATTTACTAATTTTCATCACCATCGTTGACACTAGGATTTAAAATGTTAATGCTAGGCACCACCAACAAAAAGGTGAATAGCATATCATTATCGAATTATGAGGTTGTATGTTCAACGTTTTTAAATACTTCCTGCTTTTGCTATGTCTTTCAGAATATATTAAGAGACAGATGAGATTAAAGGACTGAATGTTGATGAATGATGGGTAACTTTGGAACTTTAATATCCGCAGATGCAATAAATATAAATTATTAAACATGTATAAAAGGTGCTTATTAAGGATTTCGCAGAAGATAGATCGGACAGAATGAACTGGATAAAATGCAACGTACGGATTTTTTTAAATTACTATTTATCGTCTGCCACTCTACGGCAATATTTACTTGGATTATTTTTAGAAATTCTTCGAAGGTACAAAGATAAGATATAACTTTATTTTACTTTTATGTATTTTACTTTTGATATTTTTGTCCAAAATACTTCCATACTTCGTTACATTTCCTTGATTCTTGATTTTTTATTATTTTTTTTTTTTTTATTATTCTTAAAAGAACTGGACTGAGTCCTTGACTCTTTATCCCGTCATCTGAATGAAGAAGATCTGTCTGGATGGGGTGTTATTGAGCTAAAAGCTCTAGTCATGGCTGGGTAACGGCAATAGCCGAGCCTCAGTTAAAACTTCATTGGCTACAGCATTACCATTTGTTACTCTGGAAGTCCTAAAAAGGATTTATATTCCCCGTGTAACCCAACCCTTTTTTTCCTTATAGTCCTTATAAGGACTGGCTTAAAGGGGCGAAGCAAGAATGCTTTTTATCTTCCCTCTTATCTGTAGAGGACAGTGTAGGTATAAGGTGTTATTGAGCTATTAAAGCTCTAATCACGGCAGGAGGGTAACAGCAATAGCCGAGCCTCAGTTAGAACTTCATTGGCGATGTGTAAGTAAAGCCAACTCTAAAAATTCGGACGATTCCTAGCCTACTCAATAATGGCCGAAGGACCGTCCATCTCAGCGTTGGCTCCACTCAGTGATGGCCTTCCACCCACACACCACCACCGAGCAGAACCGCTCATATTCCGAAGAAAATCATTCACCGACAAAGCCCCTCAGCGGCCTGTCCCGGAGACTCAAATTGCTCCCTTAAGGCAAAAACCTTAAGAGAGCGAACTCAAAACTCTCGAATCTCTGCGTCCCAGGGGGTAACAGCAACAGCCGAGCCTCAGTTAAACTTCATTGGCGATGTGTAAGTAAAGCCAATTCTAAAAATTCGGACGATCCCTAGGCCACTCAATCGTGGGCGAAAGACCGTCCATCTCAGCGGTGGCTTTCCACCCACACACCACCACGGAGCAGAACCGATCATATTCCGAAGACAATCATTCACCGACAAAGCCCCTCAGCGGGCCGTGCCGGAGAACACTTTCCCCGGAGACTCAAATTGCTCCCTTAAGGCAAAAACCTTAAGAGAGCGAACTCAAAAACTCTCGAGAGTTTTTGAGTTCCTTGGTTCCTGTTAAGGTTTTGTATACTTTTTGGTCAAGAAAATTAAATGTTTTTTTAACAAAATTCACTTAATTTGATTTAATTATTGAATGATTAATTATATTAATAGATTAAAAATTCGATAAAAGTTCTTATATTGATCAAGTGCATATAATCTCATCACCCAAGGGGCTAACAGCAACAGCCGAACCTCAGCTAAACTTCATTGGTTCATCATTGCCGACTATGTAAGTAAAGGTGAAATCTCAAAAATACGGACGATCTCTAGGCCACTCCATAGTGGGCGAAAGACCGTCCTAATCTCAGCGTTGGTTCCACTCAGTGACGGGCTCCCCGACCACTGAGCAGAACCGCTCATATTCCGAGGAAAATAATTCACTGGCAAGTACCCCTCAGCGGGCCGTGCCGGAGAACACTTTCCCCGGAGACTCAAAGTGCTCCCTTAGGGCAAACCCTAAGAGAGCGAACTCATTTACCCAGGATAACAGCAACAGCCGACCTTAGTTAAACTTCATTGGTTCAGCATTGCCATATTTAAAGGTAAAGCCGTCTCTAAAAATTCGGACGATCCCTAGGCCACTCAATCGTGGGCGAAAGACCGTCCATCTCAGCGTTGGCTCCACTCAGTGATGGCCTTCCACCCACACGCACTACTGAGCAGAACCGCTCAAATTCCGAAGAAAATCATTCACCGACAAAGCCCCTCAGCGGGCCGTGGCGGAGAACACTTTCCCCGGAGACTCAAATTGCTCCCTTAAGGCAAAAACCTTAAGAGAGCATACTCAAAAACTCTCGAATCTCAGCGCCCCTGGGGGGTAACAGCAACAGCCGAACCTCAGTTAAACTTCATTGGTTCAGCATTGCCATCCGTTACCCTCCAAGGGTATTGACCGAAGGGTAATCACCGCATCTTACTATTGCTCCATCATAAGGATAAAAATTATAGAAAAAACAAAAAGGGTGTATTTGAAGAATCAAAATTAACTTAGGAAAGACTTTTCTTGGGATTATATTGATCAAGTGCATATAATAAACAACTAAGTTATACCAACTAGTTTCACCAACTAAGTCTGTTGGCATCTTCAGAGTACATAACTGATGTAAGGCACTAAAAAGTAAAAAACTGTTACAAACTATAATCAACCGATTCCAATTATATTAAACAAAGAACAGAGAGCGTACAATACATTCATAGAGCGTGGATGATATCACTTGTTATTTAGGAACGTTCTATAGTTGGCACTATAATTCAGTTCTGGCGAGTTGAAGGATCTGATAAGGATCTTTCAGATCACGGGCAAGATTAGTCCTTGGTTCCTGTTAAGGTTTTGTATACTTTTTGGTCAAGAAAATTAAACGTTTTTTTAACAAAATTAACTTAATTTGATTTAATTATTCAATAATTAATTATATTAATAGATTAAAAATTCGATAATATATATATATAAGAGATAATGTATAACTGTTAATTTTACTTTTGATATTTATGTCCGAAATACTTCCATACTTCATTACATTTCCACAATTAAATTTTTTTTTTTTTTTTTTTTGGCTAGATGGGCGAAGCAAGAATGCTCTTCATATTCCCCGTTATCTGTAGGGGACAATGTAAGGATAGGGTGTTATTGAGCTATGATCATGGCAGAAGGCTAACAGCAATAGCCGAGCTTCAGTTAGACCTTCATTGGCTACAGCATTGCCATCCATTGCCCTCCCTCTAAGTACCCATTTTAGTCGCCTCGTACAACATGCATGGGTGATTTTTAAGTAAAGCCCTGTTTAAAAATTAGAACGATCCCTAGACCACTCGATATTCAACTCATCCAACTCAGCGTTGGCCCATTCAGTGACAGGCTCACCCTACCAACGAGCAGAGCCGCTCATGTTCCAGGGAAAGGCATCCGCCGACAAGGCCCCGCACGGACCATGCCGGAAAACACTCCCCAGAGATTCAAAATGCTCTCTCAGGGCAAACACCCCCGAAATCTAACCCCCCCCCACCGGAAGCAAAATTTCGAAAGAAACCTAAGAGAGCGAAACTCTGAGTCCATTTTAGTCGCCTCTTACGACATGCATGGGTTACAGCGGCGCTATTCCTATCCCGGCCACCACACGGGTATCAATTAAGAATCAAAATTAATTAAATTTCATTTCATTTAATTATCAAATAATTAAATTTAGTAATAGATTAAAATAATTTGATAAGTAATAGAATACTTTCACTCCGTTTTGTTGATTTAAAATATCAACAACATTCTGTGTTGCTAAAAACAAATAAATACATTTGAATTATAAGACAGATAATAATGATGGAGAGTCCTATAAAACACAGCTCCTCAACGATATTTCAATCATCAATAGATACTCTCTGCGATTATTATTCGCCTCTGTGTTTGCTATTAATCATAAAAGTGCTTGTTTACACATATCTGTCATCCTTTGGCGGCAACTCGACGCATCCAAAAGTTATTTCTCTCTTTTTTTTGTCTTTTTTTTTTACAGTAAGAATTTTGCAGTAATATATTAAAAGAATTTTTATAGTAAGATATTAAATATTAGATTATCCTAAAGTCTCTCTGGAGATACTAATCCTTTAATTCACAAATGAAATACTAATAACCAAACGACTGTTACTTACTTTTGCATGTCCTGCATTCAACAGTAAGAAGAAACCGGCTAATAAAAGGAGGTTGTAAGACCTTGGCAACAACATTATGGGTTGCTAAAATAAATAAATAAATTTGAATTATTAATAACAAAAAGGACAAGAAGATAGTAATCTTGATATTAGTTGCAAAAAATATATATAAAGATGTTAAAAATAAATATTAAAATTAAAAATACTCAGACTTATTAAATTTTTAAAAAAAAATGTCTTATTGCCTCAGTCTTCTTCTTACACCATTACTATTTTTACTACTGGAAATTATTTATGAAACGAGTATATAAAACATGAATTACAGGAATTATTAATCAAATGGCTATCGTTTGATCACTTCTTGTTTGGATTATTGAATACCGCAAGTTTAACTTGTGTATAAGACAGATAATAATGATGGAGAATCCTATGAAACAGTTCCTCAACGATGTTTCAGTCATCAATTTGTCAAGAAGAAGATGCAGCTTGAAATTCAATTTGCAATATGGAGTGGGAGGAGGATGTAGGGGTAGAAAGTCAGTCATGCATGTGGACGATGAAAGAGGCCAATCAGATTAAAAAAAAACAAACTCAGCACTATTTTTTTTTATTCTGCAAGTTCTATTAAAAAATATTTTCGAGAAATTTAGAAGCTCCAGAAAGCTAATTTTAAAAGAAGGATGAATAGACAGAGAGAGAGAGAGAGAGAGAGAGAGAGAGAGAGAGAATGAATAACAATCAGTCTTTTGAATTAACAGTTAGCAAATCTTAAGTGAAACAATCTCTACCTGCCAAAGCAAATAAAGGACCAATTAGAGAAAGAGCCCGAAACTAAAGTGGTATCATTCGTTGGGTTCAAGCGAGCGTAACTATTTAACCACATCAACCAGCCTCGTAGGTCTAATTGTTTCCGCTTGGCGTCACACTTCCTATCATTGTTAGCCTAATCTTGGTGAGATTTTCCTATTCCCTCACCGCGTTGCTCGTTAATAAATAATGTCTCCATCCCCCTTTCTTTTGTTAAGTTTAACGACAATTTCAAATGGGCTATAGGTGAAAAGGGATGTGACGATACATTAAAAAAAAAAAAAAAAAAAACAGACCTCGCATAACGGTCAAATAAGCCTCTCAAGGTACCGCTTGGCAAGCAGTATCTTTAGCCCCCCCCCCCCCCACACACACACACAAATAATGAGCATTCATTAAAATCTTTCTCCTTATCTGTTTTTCTTTTCGACTCCTCTGCTCCCCCCCCCCCTAAAACTTTCTACTTCGGTTTTTCCCCATTCATTTTGAATTTCTGCTTACGACAGCCGTCGGACTATCTGGGAGATAGGGTAGCCTCCCGGATCGATACTGCCCTATTGCGATAGATCAGAACGGACCATTTTTGAAGATATAAAACTTCCCAAGTGAAACAGTCATGTAATAGAAATGTCAAAATATTTCTTAAAAGAATGCCTGCGAGGAGAAAAAAAAACGAATCAGGTGAAGATGGTACGATTTTTCTTAAGTGTAGTTGTAACTGAAGTGTCATCTCTGCAGAACTCTGGTCACACGTGACTAAATGCGACACCCTACCAAGGATCAGAGATCAGATAGAGATTGAAAAGAGAGGGGGGGGGGAGGGCTGTAGGATAACGCTAAAGACTGGAATGAAAAGAGGAGATAAAACAGAAAAAAAAAACCATGACAATAAGAAAATATTGAAACAAAAATAATTAAAAAAAACAGAAGGGGCATATCCACAAATGGCTAAATTCCAAGAAGAATTAAAAATAATTATGGAAGATATAGAAGAGTACGAAATACTGGTTTGACTGTTAGGGTCGCGTGCCAAATCGATAACCGCTATGAGGCAGTCTGTTAATGTTGGTCTGGTTGACCAAGAGTTTATCGCATCCACTCTTCAACTAGGGGTTCGAATCTCGCCATGGACATAGACGTTTCTGATCGTCTTTAGGTGGGAGATGAATTTCAGTGAATAGTGCGATGCCACCGTACAGCTTACTGGATGTCTGACATGACTTGAAAAAAATCGATGTTTGGTTCTAGAGAAGCCTTTTCGGATTACGCAACAAAATATTAAAAAATGCATAAAATTAATGATAAAAAAACTTGACCTAGTACATGAAAATTCCGTGTCTGTTTTGTATGAGACCATTAGTAGAGTAAACTAAATGCCGATGAGAATAGAAAGAGTAATTTGTCCGCTGAGACTATGAATCTCTAGCTTCCGGATATTGTGGAGTATCGTGGATCGGTGAAATTCATCGAGCTTCCTGGTATGTCGTAAATTCTATTATGGTGTTTGTGATTTTTCTATAGGTTAAAATCGGCACCAATCTACGAAACTATTCCTTAAGGTAAGATATCTTCTGGATCGTCGAAAGAATATCTTCACCGGCTTAAAAATATTTGGTTCACATTACAGAAGAACCGGTTCAACCCACATTTTTAATTTTGTTAGCCAACGAATTGAAAATTCTCTAATACCAGTATCATTTGTTAACGAAAGAGATGAATGATGCACAAGAAACTGCAGGTGATGAAACTAATAGATCAATGCAATTGAATTTTTTCTGAAATTTTCACTGAAAATTGCCCATTGGGCCTTCTGAAAGCCAAGTGCTTTGATCTTCCGGTTCGTGACTGTTTTTTTTATTATTTTTATTTTTAATACATCTGAGTCAATTTGTTTGAAGTTTGAAATAAGTTTTATTTAAGAAGTGGATCCTTAAACAATCGCCTATTTCGTTCTTTTAAGCGCAACTTCATTTCTTGTGCTAGTAAGGGTGGAAACCGACTAATCTGCCACCTAGTGGACACAAGCAGAACTTATTATTGGAAATATAATGTCACACCAGTCTTTAAAAAAAAAGCTAATTTATTGCATATAGAAAGTGGCCAACTTGGAGAAGATACTGGATTTTATACTCTATATCATTAATATTTCGAAACCCATAAATCCCAACCGGAATGGGCGATATATTTATATATTTTAGGGTATTGTTTAAAATAAAATATAAATAAAAATATTCAAAATCATCATCGTTTATTCATAATTTTACAATTATAAATATGGAAACCAATCAAAACAAATAAGTAGTTTGTGTATACTAAGATAGGACTTGGAGGTTCTTATGAAAGGAAACCAGGCTTCTCTGTCATGTACTAATTGACGGATCTCTGATGAAGAGAGTTTGGGGGGGGGGGGGAACGGAGAGAATAATGCTGATATATTTCCAATATGGAGTTCGGGGTCTTTTCCCATCTGTAGGGGCGTAGAGGATCAGAGCATCAAAAGATGCAGAGGGTTGGTGGCCGAGCCACCATTTTATTTGGTTTCTTTGAACAGTACTGACTAGAGAAATGAATATATATATATATATATATATATATATATATATATATATATATATATATATATATATATATATATATATATATATATATATATATATATATATAATACATACATTTTACTGATTCGATACGCCAACTGCCCACCCCGTTCATCACCAGGTCGAAGTGTGTGTGTGTGTGTCATTTCCCATTTCTTCTTCGTGTGTTGGGCTAACTCTCCGAAAAACGACCTTTTTTTTTTTGCAATAAAAATGACTGAAAAAAATCACCATAATAGCCACCATATTATCATAATATACCACCAATGAAACGATAGAAAAATCAACAGATATCTGCGTTTGAGAATAATAAATGGCGAGGCCGTTACGGGTGAAAACAAGCCAGTAAATAAACACGGCCAGAAGCATGCACGCGATATACACCATACTGCTCACACGAGCGATTTTTCATGTCAATACAGTTCCACTTCAACATGCAGAAAAGGTCTACTTTTTCTGCATGTCGTCTACTGGAATTTCTTTTTTTTTTGGTAATTCCAGTAGACGATATTGGTCACAGCGGTTCACATAATCCATCCACAGGACGCACAGTTTGACGCATAAGAAAATTTTTAATTGTTAGAACTCCAATTGGCATCGTAGTCATTGTGTCAAACCAAATAAACAGATCAATCAATAATGGATGCAGTATATAGTGCGCATGTCAAATTTAAATACAAGAAAGAGCAGCTTATCCTTGTCTTGGCAATATTCTCTTCAAGAATAACACCACATCTCAAGTAAATGCGTATAAAATTGCACAACTCAAACCATTAATGGAAGATTGTGCTTATTTCCGAATGAAAATGAAAAGACAAAAGCGATCTCACCTTCGTGACAATTGCTAACTCAGATAATTGGAAAGTGTATAGTAACAGAGAGTTGAATCCCTGGAGGCAAAATCAGAGAGAGAGATTGTCGCCGTTTTGATGTCGGATCCTATTTATGAATGAAATGCTCTAATCACCTTCAAGGTAACCTGCAAGAATGACACAGACCAATCGAAACAGAAGTGTAATATTAGAAATCCCATCTACCACCTCTGGACGATACCGCAAACCTAATGAATCATGTTTATACAGACGACATAACAGGCAAGCTTCCCAGATCGATTTTTACTGTGGGTTTCTAAGGCAACGGGCGGTAATGTCTGTGCTGGCAATACCGTATAGGCTTTTCTGTGAACAAACCCGACAATAAGATCCATTATAGTTTACTGTTATTTCCTCAATTTATGCGTTAGTTTTAGAAGTGAATAGGGGGACAAGATGGGGAGCACATGGACGCAAGAAACACGCACGCACAAAAAATAAAATAAAATAAAATCTATGGCAGTTATTCTGGCTTGAAGCCCATAATTTTCGCATTAGTCTTACATTAATTTTCAAATGGCAACTACATTTTAAACTGATGACAGCGAATGCACTTCCGTTACTAGCCTTAATGTGTGTGTGTGTGTGTGTGTGTGTGTGTGTGTGTGTGTGTGTGTGTGTGTGTGCGTGCAGCGTTCCAGTTGGCTGAGAGTTCATTTTGCCGCAATGACAGCTTCTACTTACTATACACTATTAATTGGTGGATACTTAACAATGACTATTCAAACTTTCTCTTCAGATAGTTCAATGGCACAATCACTCAGCCACCAAAAAAAAAAAAAAAAAAAAGAAGAAAAAAAAAAGATCAATTACGAATTTTTCCACCTATCTAGTTGCTCTGCAAGGGAAATTAATTAAATGAAGTAAGAATGGTATTTTTTAAAATTATTTTTATTTATTTCATTGATCTGTCAAATTTTTGCAGACCAATATATAAATGCTGCAATAATGAACTGAATGAATGAGAAAGAAATAAAATTGAAAACTCAGTTTCGTTTGGAAACCTGCCAAATATGTCACTCCAAATGAAACTTAGCAGAAAGCGGTGATTTGCAAAATGATTTGCGAGAATAAAATAGACTTATGCGTATTTTAGTCTAGATTTCACATTTTTAAGTTAAAATTAATATAAAAAACATAATTTCTTGTCAAGTATTATATACATTAAATATTTTAAAAAGTATTTAAAAATTTTTTAAAAATGTTGAAGAAATAGAAATACACCATTTTATTATTAGTATATAAGATGTATGAAATTTTCTATAATGTTCGTTGACCGTGAGGTGTGGTGATTGATTCATTCAATCCAATACCCTTGGAGGATAATGGATGGCTAATGCTTAGCTAATGAAGTTCTAACTGAGGCTCGGCTATTGCTGTTACCATCCGGCCATGATCAGAGCTTTAATAGCTCAATAACGCCTTATATATATACACCTACACTGTCCTCTACAGATAACGGGGAAGATGAAAAGCATTCTTGCTTCGCCCCTTTAAGCCAGTCCTTATAAGGTTGAAGAAAAAATCTCTAGGCTCCTTCTTCTTTTGACTCAGCCACAAAAAAAAAAAAAAAAAATACTAATTTCTCCACCTATCTAGTTGCTCTGCAAGGGAAATTAATTAAAATAAGTAACAATGGTATTGTTTTAAATTATTTTTATTTCTTTCATTGATCCGTCAAATTTTTGCAGACCAATATATAAATGCTGCAATAATGAATTCAATGAATGAGAAAGAAATAAAATTGAAAACTCACTTTCGTTTGGAAATCTATTCTCGCAAATCATTTTGCAAATCACCGCTTTCTGCACTAAGTTTCATTTGGAGTGACATATTTGGCAGGTTTATTTATTTATATTTTTTATTTATTATTATTATTATTATTTTTGGTGGCTGAGTGATTTGTGCCATTGAACTATCTGAAGAGAAAGTTTGAATAGTCATTGTTAAGTATCCACCAATTAATAGTATGTTTCTCTTCATAGTTCGTGATGAGGGTCGCCGCTGAGATTGTGGCTCTGTCTGGTGGTGAGCGTGCCACTGGGGGGGGGGGGGGAGCCAACGCTGAGAAATTCTTTTCGATGATGGGGTGGGCCTGTCACTGAGTGGAACAACGCTGAGCAGGCAACTGATGTGGTCGAGGGCCTATATGTCGTGCAGATGCTCACCTCACACCCAAACTTTGTTTACTCTTGGGCGGATTAAACCAGAATATAATTTCCTTTCAAGAATAACATAAAATAAGGTTGTCTAAAATTAGTCTTATTTGGTAGTAGCCTTAGGTTTCGATAATAATTTTTGGATGGATTCCGTTCAATTAAAATTTAACTAATATTAATTATTAGACGATAAAAAAACTCAAATTTCTCTTCGTATGCTTTGAGGTTTTCAAGACATAAAATTTACAAGCCAGAATTGGATCTTTGCCAGATACACATTTACAACAATGTATCTGAACTAATCGCAGTTATAATCACAAGTTAACGTCTAGTAGAAGCTTGACGCGAGACTCGCAGTTTGTCCTACTTCTTTTCAGTTTCCAGGAAACCTAAAAGCCATTGATTAACAAACTGGTCGTCGCGGACTTCTTTCCATGGCAGTTAACTAAAAGGATAAGACATATTTAAAACTTTTCATCCCATTTTTAAACTACTTTCATTTAATAAAAATCCTTTCCATTAATAAAATTCTTTATTTCTTGAAGAAGATTCTTGTAAAGTACTTAAGATAATATGATTCAGAACGTTATGAGTATTAAAGTTGGCATTATTAGTGACCTTCTAGCGGCCAATGCTGTTTTGGGCAAAAGTTTGGCCTTTTACGAGCCCGAATTATAGTTGAAGAGTAAAATAATAAAGCTTTATAAACGATAATGTACTTTTCATATTTACCAGCAGGTGGCGACACTGCAGTAGATGTTGCAGCATTCTAAACTTCGTTGTTTCTCTGGAACAACGAAGTTTAGAATGTAAAAAAAAACAGACAACGATAATCTCAGGTAATACATGCTTAGTAACTTGCATAAATGTAGAGACCAAACTATATTCATACCAAAAATTTATAATAACTAAAACAGGAAATCTAATATAGTAGATGTTATCTAACAAGCATCGATTAATAAGATTCATTCTGCTGTTTATTTTTTTTCGGGGGGGGGGGTAAATTAAGTACTTTACTTACTTCATGTTTGAATTCTAAGATGTAACTTCATCTTTAGGTCGATGTTTTCGTTAAGCTATCTTTCCCATTCCATAAAAATCTATTCGATATTTTTTTTTTATTTGTCCAGAAAGATCATTGGTTATTTTGTTGCAGTTGCCATACTTGTCAACTCGTAAAACAAACAGATTTGGCAGATAAGTTGTATTAGATCCTGGAGATTTATAACAGGACAAATAGTTGTGGGTATTTATACCTGACTACTATATACCTGACCGAATCTTAGACGAACCTAGGTTCGAATCCATGTTCGCGTTTGTCTTGAACGCGAAGAATCTTTATCAGAGCTTTTCGAAAGAAGGTGAATTAGTCACTCTCATATTACAGTAGCAGCGTTTTTCATGCAAAGAAAGAGGCAAATTAGAACACTCGCAATAACAGACATAAAACGCTGGCAACTCATAGCACGAGTTGCTTCTGCCGTTAATCCAAATAAATTCACATCATCATCATCATGCGTATCAAGGATTTAGGCCTAGCATGGCCTGTTCATGCTAAGCCTGTTCATTCAACGATGACTTCTAAGGCCGCTTAGAAGTCATCGTTTAAGAGGATGTCATGGTTTTGTTTTTCCTAATGGCTTCTACTTTAAGGCTTGTTTTGGTAATCTTTTTGTTTTCATTCTTTGAGGACAAACATAAAATTTGTTAACATTCAACTAATTAACGATCCAAGCAATGACCATAGAAGGGAAAAACGAATAAAAATTTGGGTGAAGAAGAATTGAATTGAAGGGAAGAAATCCTCCACCTCCGTACGAGACTGGTCAATTTACCTTCATTTCAAAAAAGCCATTATAATCTGTATCTGCATTATGGGACAATAACGATATGATTCCGAATAGGCATATAAGTAGGAATTTAAAAAAATAATAATAAAAGGCCTAAATGTGGTTTTTAAAGTAATTTTAGTTTTGGTTTAATGGGGATGCGTACAATATAAAACATTTTAAATAAACCACTTACAACAGTGTTCTTGACTGCACCGTACTGAATGTTGTGGGCAATGGTGCTCTCTATGGTTCAAGTATCAGAGCACCTCGCAGATTCATTACTTTACAGTTTGCTGATCCGTTTAAATGGAACAGCATCGCACTTGACAGGAAACATGCTGCCATGCGAACAAGCCTCCCACTTTCCAAGAAGATGAAAATTGTGATTATACTTTGTGGTTGCCTCTCAGATGGCAATTTAGGCTTTCTCTTTTAGATGGCATATGAGTTTCTTCTCTTAGTAATAGGTTGACTTTCCATTTTAAGCCTAACATTTCACACATAGAAGACGCAAGATATACCGGGAGTCAAATTACTTGTATAAGAATCATTCGTGTTTGTTAAAAAACATTTTGTTTTTAAATATTGATTATATTACATAAATTAATAGAGATGTTCTTTTAGTTTTAATTATGTGTATTTCGTCATTAAATTATGAGCTATCATGTACGAGAGAGATAAATCAAGGAGTCCGACAAGGATGCCCCCTCTCAGCAACTCTTTTTAATATCTACTTAAATGAAATAATAATAAAATGGAATAAAACATTTCCATCAAGGTATTAAACTTTCTCCTACAGTAAACTTAAAAACTCTCCTCTTTGCCGACGACCAAATAATAATTACAAATTCTGAAGATAACTTACAGAAAGCTATTTTAAATCTAAATGAGATATCCAAAGATTATGGTATGATAATATCAACAGAAAAATCAAACACGATGGCCTTTAACGGACAAGATCCAGCAAGAACTAAGATAGTAGTAGATAACAAGATCTTAGAACAGGTGAATTTATTTAACTACCTGGGTTGTATGATTAAATATGAAAATGAAAAAGATATAAACGTAAAAATTGCAAAATATTTAAAAATAACAGGTGTAATTAACTCTATATTTAAACCAAACCTAGTTAACAAAACAAACCAGACTAAAAGTATACAATACATTAGCTCTACCAGTTCTAATGTATGGAAGTGAAATCTGGACAATAAAATAAAAAAGATAAACGAAGATTAATAACAGCTGAAATGAAGTTTATGGAAAAACTGCGAAGAATATTCGATCACAAAGGAAATTATGAAAGAATTAAACCAGGAATCAGTAATAGAAAAAATTAAATAATATAAACACAAATGGATGGAACACGTTGAAAGAATGAAAACAGAAAGATTACCAAAACAAGCCTTAAAGTACAAGCCATTGGGAAAAAGAAAACCAGGACGTCCTCTTAAACGATGACTTCTAAGGCCGGAACAGGCCATGCTGGGCCTAAATCCTTGATATGCATGATGATGATGTATTTCGTCAACTTTAAAATTCCAAATAAAGAAAAAAAAACTTCGAACTTAGAATTTCGAATCTTATTTTAGATGTTTAGCCCAATAAAGGCTTCTGACTGGTCGTACAATGACTAGAGTTATGATGAAAAATACGAGAGGGGGGGGGGGGTCTGTAAAGTTCTGATAAACACCTAGAACAAAAACAACATCGAAGCAACTGATATCACTACAAGAAAGGCAATCTCTTAAAATCCTTTAACCCCAATGTTTCATCAAATTGTAATTTGATGAAACATCTGTTCTTTTTCTTTTACGATATATAAGACGACATAAAATTAATTAATTTTTGTTCTAGGTGTTTATCAGACTTTTCCAGACCCCTTCGCAAAGAAATCCGCTATGCAATATTTCAAAGTTATGCAATAATTTTGTATCCAAGTCCAAACAACTACAAAAGAAAAGGTGACCACATCAGATACAAATTAACACCATCTTCATTTTCTTCTGTGACAAGAAAATAATTATATCAATGCATTGAACGTACTTATTCTAGCGGCACTTCTTTATCAAGAAGTCTAGCATTGTGCAAACTCAGAAATTCGAACTCTTATAATTAAACTGGAGTTACATGAAAGAAAGTTCGCCACCATCCCAGACAGTGTGGTCATAATGAGAAGTAACGATCTTCTAGGAGAATGAGTCGAATACGTCTGGTAATAAGGGCATTACCAGCGATAATAGAGAAATACAACAAGATGAGTTCGGCAATGCGAACTAAACAACCTCTGTAAAGCTCGCGGTGATGTCAATAAAGCAAATAATTACTTGTAATAATAGGCGATGTAATCAGACCCCCATTAATGGAAGAGCCTTTGAGACAATGGACACCCATTGTCTATTTGTTTGAATAAGGGCGATGG
The DNA here is from genome assembly GCF_054136105.1 of Typopeltis vanoorti. Classification (NCBI taxonomy): domain Eukaryota; kingdom Metazoa; phylum Arthropoda; class Arachnida; order Uropygi; family Thelyphonidae; genus Typopeltis; species Typopeltis vanoorti. The sequence continues at coordinate 15,721,027 of NC_143562.1, read as the reverse complement.
AAGCTTGTACTGAATATATGCAAATTAACTTTCAAAGAAAATCGACTCTCAAAGCACGCAGATAGATAAATTAGAAATTATCACCCAATAGCTTTCCTTTCTACTCTTTTCCTGTCATACATCCGGATTTTCAGAGATTAATCTGTAAAATGTTAATTATCTTTTGGATACGACCACGAGGGTTTGCTGTTTCCCCATGGTAAATAAACTGCGATCTTTTACAAACATGTCTTATAATTGTGAACAATATTATCGTTTGAAGAAAGTCTAGTTTTTTTCCTTCTGAATGCCTTGGTCTCGTTTTTTTTTTTTTTTTTACTAGTATGGTTTTAATGTCCCATTTCCCATTTTAGAAGCTGTATTCACATTTTCCAGCGTATTTGCACATTTATAATGGAAACAATGCAGTCATTGAAGTTACAGTTATTGATTTATAATTTAAACCAACAAGAATAGGTCACTGAAAATTTCAAAATTAAATATTTCGATGTTAATCGCAAAGCTCATAAACGGAGAACCTCGTTATTTATGAATTCTTTTAATAAAATATTATGTGAGTTCAAGTGTCTCATCATTGGCCTTTTGAACATAAAAGTGGCACTGAGATTCAGCAGAGAGAGAGAGAGAGAGAGAGAGAGAAGATAAAAAGATAGAGTGAAATAGTGATAGAGGCCTCAATTGACCAGTTTTAGCTGTTGACCCACCCACGGGGTACTTTTGAAACAGTCATTTGACTTTTCACTCATTAAAAGAAAACTCCTCAAAAGGAGAGAAAAATACACTTAAAATCTAACACGAGTAAACAGATAAAACGAAGAATATTAAAAAAAAGTACTATAAAAACCAGTATACAAAGAATAAAAGCCTAAATAAACTATTTTAAAAAAATGCGAGCGAACAAATTGGGGAAATTTATTCGCAGGAAAGTATATATATATATGGGAATAACCATATTTTCATTAAGAAAATAAAGATATCTAAAAATAAAAAGGTGTATAAAAAATTATAGAAAAAATTTAGAAAATTTAAAATTAAATTACATTAAATTTCATTTACATAACAATATACATCTCTTTTATTAAAAGTTATAAATAATTTAATTAAAATATCTTTCTATAAGCCGAGATATTTATATCCTGCAGCCAATCAATAAAAAAATGTATACCACTACTTTGATCGTTTGCTAACATTTTACTACGAGATTATTTATTAATGCTCTAGTAAAACGTGGAAATTCCAAATAAATGTGCTATGCATCCAAATTACCTGATAGTATTCGCATAAAATTTGCAAAGTGCTGTACACCACGATGAACAAAAATATGGTGTCGAGACATCCGAAGGAAGCAGTGGTAATGCAGCGCCCTCTAAACCACTTTTAAGAATTTATTTATGTTTACATAACTTTTTTTCATTTGATTCAAAGTACTTTCAGATGTTTAAAATTTATTTTTAAATACCGTAATCTGAATTTTTTACATTTGCCTCAGTAAACATCTGATTTATACCTGAATTAAATGGAAATGTACGAACTAAAACAAAGAATATATTGTAGAAAGTAATTTCGCAAAGAGAATGAACTGGCTTCTAGAACGTGCTTGGATCCTTAAACACAGTAATAAATAGGTGTGTGTGTGCGCGCGCGCGAAGTGGTAGTGCCGGATTAAGGTCAATGGAGACCTGAGGCTAAAACAAACGAGGCCTTCTCTAATAGCAGGTACTAAATTAGACAAGTGTTATATCTTACTTTGAACTTAGTTGGGGACGCCTGATCAAGGCCGGAGGTCAGGGTTATATTCGCATCCACTTTAATTCGACATTGCGAGTGTGGCAGATGAATGAAACAGCTGCCGCAAAGTACCAGGAGTTCAACACATTGAATATATACAACCATGTCTAGAAAATGTGGAAAACGTGCGAGGGATAATCTCGGATGCCTGTTTGGAAATCAGAGAGCTCTTTGTCACGCTAAATCGGCATAAACAAAAAGTAATCACCAAATGTTGAGTGTGTCTGCGGTGGTGAGGGGAGGACTCTATATGATCCTTCTTAAATTCAACATCCATCAACTACGGTACCGAGTAGAACCATTATTTGAAATCTTTTAAAGTTTTAAGGAATAACTACATTTAGAATTGCAGATCTTTAAAAAAAATGCTCGCCTGAACACTATCATCGATTGAACAATGTATTACAGAAATAAAAAAACAAACTTTTCTTTTCAAATAAATACTGCGAACAAATAAAAATGTCGAAAGAAATGACGCGATTATTCAAAACCGTTAAATCTAAAACCGTTAAAACGTATATTTTTAAACATTTCATATCAATATTTGAGACTATTTTTGGTCTCAAAAATATCTCTTTGAACATAATACATAATCTCAACTTATGAATATCCCATGATCCTTTTGGGTAGGTAATTAGCGTCTGCGCAATCGATCTTTTTTTTTTTTTTATGACAATATAAAGATTCTTTGAATAGTAATGAAGTTCTCTGGAGTGCTAATACCTTTCTTATAATACTGCAGTCAACTTTTGAATATTATAGACGGGGGGGGAGGGACAGTTTGGAAAAAATGCAAAAAAGAACTTCAACAAATCATTTTGGAGAATTTTTAGTTAAAATGTCTTCGGGTTTATTTCAAAACAAATAGTGCTTATTATGTGCTTATTTCAAAAAACAAATAGTCCTATGTGTAATATTATTTGCATCGACATACTGTAGTAAAGCTAGTTATTTTGTACTTGTGACAATAAAAAAATATGACAGAACAGGCGCTGATATTGTTGTATTATATCTTCGACGGTCTAGAATGTAAAAGGTTGTAGCAGGCACACTGTCTCAATGCACACTTTGATAATAAAAGCAAATAATGTATTTGATATTTTAAAAAAATAAATAAAATTGAAATAAATATTTCATCTATTATCCTTATTTATTTTTAAGTGTAATATTTCATACCGTTTGAAATTCCAAATAACATTATTAGATAAGATAAAAATACCAATTTTTCTTAATTAAAATATTCAGTGAAATTTTTTATCTTTTCGTTTTTTTCCCAAAAAAAAATTATTTCGCTTTCTACCGATATTAAATTTTACTAAAAGACGCATTCTTAGTGTGAGGTTCCAACAATATCCAAAAGGAACGTTTGGGTTAGTGAACTTTTAAACAGTATAATAAAAATGTTGTTCCACCTAACAGAATATTTTAAATTACGTGAACAAGACGTCTTCAGCACATTGAACATGTTCAAGAAATATTACATGAAAGTTACTTAGGTATAATAATAAGGGGATATTAAAATATCCCCTTAATTTAAGTAACATAAAAGTTATTTTCTAACCTGTGAATCAAATCCGAATCTTAGAGATCCCCCCAAAGATTCTACACCATGGACAAAATGCACACGTTGGAAGATCAAATATCACTTTCAAATTCATAAATTGTCCATTCGTTTAAGGCAAGAGAGAAAGAACACAAGAGAAAAGTGGTTGACAGACGAATGCGATTGAAAAGAGACACATGATAGCCCACCCATGGTACTAGAGTACTATACGTTATACATTTCTAGTATATTATAATAAAGGTGGGCGGAATTAACATCAAAAAAACATAATAGTAGTTTGGGATGCAACAGTAAGCTAGAATTCAACAGGATTACTGTCAGACACTAGACAGTACAACATTAACTGTATAGCTGGGCTTATATCATTCATATTTAACAATGTAATTTTACGAGTTAGGTAATAAACCACAAAAACAAACACCTTGTTGGGGAAGTGAGATCTATAAACGCACCAGAACTAGAGTCCGATTTCCAAAAGATAAGCCCAAAAGATTGATACAAAAAACTTAGAACATTTTGGTACCAATCCTTATCTTTTTATACACGGACATTATTGTTCAACTTCTTCTGAAGATAGATGGATACATTAGCTATCAAAAGGTCGAGATTCTATAAATAATCCTAATAAAAGTTACATGATCCTTAATATATAGAAGTGTTCGTATTTCTTAATCTCATACGCTTCATCGCCGAAACATTTCGACGGCATTTGTCTTCGTCAAGCAATCACCTGTTCTACAACTGAAAACAATTGGCCGATGGTTGTTATGCAACTGTCATGACGTCATCTGCTGCGGAGGGCTTTACTGCAGCATCGTTGGCCGACATCCAAATGGATTATGCTGAAAAAGAACCGTTAGTTTCCTTTTCCCCCACCAGGTAACTTTCTCTAACATGCCATTTCATAGTTGCTTAAATATGCATTCATATGCAAATTAACTCGTTTATTTCTTAGGGTTGTCGTACACTTTGGTTCCTCAATAAATAAAGCCAATGTGTCTTCAGAAAGCAAGGCAATAAATAACGAAAACAATCTGTTACCACTGTGACAGAACATAGACAGCTTTCTTCTATGATGTACAACATCTTGTATACGTTAGAACAAGAACCTGTTTATTTATATCTGAAAACTGTTTCGAACTGTGGTTCCCACCAGAGACCAAGCAGAAACTTTAAGAGGGCAAGAGTCCTTTCAAATACCGTAGCATTCCATGTTCGAAAGTTGCGAATAAGTAAAATCTCGGTCAGTATGTGAATTTATAAGGCTTCCTCCGCGTATCTGATGAAAGTGGTTCGAAATAGCTGTTATGACAATGAAACGCAAAAGTATTAATAAAAAAGCGAACATATGGGATGGTGGATAGAGTTCGTGTCTTTTAAGTACTGCTGAACCAGAACAACTCTGATGCCGACAGTTATATTCTTAATAAAGTCTAAGAACAATTTCAAACAATTTCTAATTAATAATTTTTTTTGTTTTTTAATATCCATTTATTTATTGGTTTCTGGCCGCGAAATCAAAGCCCTCTGGACTCTTAAAATTCAATTCAACTATTATATATTATATTATATTATATTATATTATATTATAATATTACAGAAATTCTAAAGTTTGGAATACTTTACATTACGTCCTTAAAAGGACTCAGTCCTTGACTCTTTATCCCGTCATCTGAATGAAGAAAATCTGTGTGGATGGAGTGTTGTTGAGCTAAAAAGCTCTAGTCATGGCTGGGGAACGGCAATAGCCGAGCCTCAGTTAAAACTTCATTGGCTACAGCATTGCCATTTGTTACCCTGGAAGTCCTAAAAAGGACTCTACTTCATCATCAACCCGACTCTTACATTACGTCCTCATAAGGACTAGCTTAAAGGGGCGAAGCAAGAATGCTTTTCATCTTCCCCGTTATCCCTATATTGAGCTATTAAAGCTCTGATCATGGCAGGAGGGTAAGTAACAGCAATAGCCGAGCCTCAGTTACAACTTCATTGGCTGCAGCATTGCCATCCATTACCCTCCAAGGGTATTAATTAATAACCGCAGCTCACGGTCGATTCTCCTGTCTTCTATTCTCAATTGCCCTTATAGTCCTTATAAGGACTGGCTTAAAGGGGCGAAGCAAGAATGCTTTTCATCTTCCCCGTTATCTGTAGAGGGCAGTGTAGGAATAAGGTGTTATTGAGCTATTAAAGCTCTTATCATGGCAGGAGGACAACAGCAATAACCGAGCCTCAGTTAGAACTTCATTGGCTACAGCATTGCCATCCATTACCCTCCAAGGGTATTAATGAATAACCGCATCTCACGGTCGATTCTTTTTCTGACCCTTACATTACTTTTCTATCCCTTTCTATCCCTTAAAATTTTTATAAGTAACGAATAATAAAAATTAGTAGGTGTTTTGAAATATTAAAGATTACTTTAAAAAAAAAAGAGGAAAACTTTATACTTTTTAAATAATTAAAATAAATTTAAAATACACTTTTTAAAAATTTTTTAATTATTTTTAGGCTGTCTAAATGACAAAAAAATCTATTTATCTTTATCGTTCCCATGATCTTCTTGTATGACAATTTGAATATTCAGTAATTATAACTAATTTTATGTACTGAACCATTTTTAGTATTTACAAACGTTTCCTAAATTTATCTTCGATGATAACAGTTATTCAAGCCCATTAAAGAACTTGGACAATATGAGAGTGTTAACTAGATACTAATGTGTTCCAAAGCTCGTTAAAGCGAACATATATTTTAGCAGTGTTCCTAGATGTTGACAGGTTTGATAGATAACCTACCGGAATGATATTTAATACTTCAATTCTTTTAGTGAAAGTTCTCGGTGTTGAATTGCGTGCAGGAAGAGTGGAACTTATGACCGAGTTGTCTACTCTGAGAGAAAAAAAAAAAAAAAAAACCGAACATTTTGCATTTGGCCTAACCTATTCTTTGACACCACTAGTCATCCTTTACAAGCGCACATTCCACCCCCGAGTCACGAATCAAACAAATCTGATAATTTAATTTATAAGATCGACTCCACCTATCTGTCAAAGGGTGGTCCTAATGTGGTACCATGTGCAGAGTTAATCTACAGAAATTAGCCCTCGACACCTATCTGTGATCAGGATTAAAGTAATTCTCTGAACAGGGAAGTCAGATAGATTTGTCTGGCCGGAAGTGTTGCAAGTGAGTAGCGCGTCGCACAAAATTAATTAAAACTCGCTAATTAGAAATCTGTCAGACTCCTAAAAGTGGCGAAGATGATCACTTCTGGTTGAATTTTAGGCGAGAGATTACACAGTTGGTGATGCTTCCAGTGCACGCTTAGGAGAACGGACAATCCTTATAGTTAATTACATGTAAGCTGATCCCTAGCGTTCATGGCAACACAGCCTTAAGAGAAAGACAGAGAAATAATTGGCAATTCACACAGTAACTTTCAAACTAAACAATATAGATCCCCAGATTGCATATCGCTCAAGGGTAATATCTGCCCTCCCCCTAATGCTGTATCTCCATGGTATGAAATGGCCAAATGGAATGAACATATAAATATGGTTAGATTTAATAGGATAGCTTTCTTATTCACACAAACATAATGTTTTCTGTCTGTCCATACACTACAGTTTCGACTTTCAAGTTTTGGCTAAAGTTTTATATTTGGCATTTCCACCAATAATATTTGTAACATAACGTTACAAAGATCTTTGCTTGGGACTTCATCTTAAAAGACAGGCCTCAAAATTCCACTTTCCAACACACATAATGCATAGCACGATACACATCCGAAAGGACGTGTGCTTTGCATTATGGGAAAATTCATAGCCTTGTATCAACATCATTTATATATGTATAATGTTCATGCCAGGCTATGTCTTTTCCATTTAGATCGATATAAAGTTCCACGGATATCCTGTGTGGGAAAACAAGAAATCTAAGAATCAGCTGGTACCATGTTTTAGCTCCCACCCTTCCTCATTGACGTAACTTAAGATTAAATAATTGTATTTGTTTCATCTAGATTAAATGCTGTCAATTAACATCTTGACTCAATGGCTAAATACATCTAAAAGGTCTCTACTATGAGTTACAACTTATGAATATAAATACTTTATGTACTTTTTATTATTTTATTGTTATTTAAATAAAATATTATATAATATAATTACATAAAATAGAATAAAGAAAAATTTATTTAAAATTTTGAATAAATCAGGAGTTTAATGAAAATATACTAATCTACCATTTTATTTTTTTGTTAGCTTATATATTTTAATTTTAAGGAATGTGGTGACATCAATAATGATTTATCATAAAAAAGTAATGAGATAGTCGGTAAAAATATGTAACGTAATAATATTGATATATGATATGATATTATATATATATACATATACACACACACACAGGTATCCCTTGATATATATATATATACATATATACATATATATATATATATACACATATATATATATATACATATATACATATATATATATATATATATATATATATACATATATATATATATATACACATATATATACACAGGTATCCCTTGATACAGGGTTGCCAGATGAACACAACAGCTTATGGCCAAAATTTAAAGAACATATGGCCCAAAATGGCCACTTTGGAAAAGTATTAAGCCAAAGATATAAAATGATTGAATTGTGCGAATTAACATACCAACAATTAAGTGTGCATAAATTATGCCTATATATTCGATTACGTATCATCAAAAATACTTTTAATTAAACTTAAAATACTTACAGTGAAACTCAGCTGTTAATTTCACAGCACTTCCTCAAGATATTGAATATCTTGTTCTCCTTTTTCTGCAATCGAGCCGTAAAGGGTTTTGATGTTGTGCATTTGTTGCATTTCGGGAGTACATTTAAAGTTTTGGCATCACATATTGTTATCACTTAAGAATGAACGGATTCTTACAATTGAATCCAGCAGTTTAATTTGCATTCTGTTTCTGGGTTTAGTTTTGATAGATGTTACATAAGAAAAAATTCGTTCAACTGTTACGTTACTTGCTGGCACGATAAGGCATAATTCGACAGTTCTTTAAAAATATTGTGTGGAATGAAGAAGAAAACTTCAAACAAGATAGAATCCCTAAGGAAGCGTTAGAATTTTGGCAAGCAGTATCCAAAATTCTAACGCTTCCTTAGGGATTCTATCTTGTTTGAAGTTTTCTTCTTCATTCCACGCAACAAGGCTAATTTTTCTGTATTGGTCTTCGACTACATCAGCATCGTTTATTAGGTGGAAAAATGGCAGATCAGAAAAATTTCCCTTTTCTGTTTGGCTTAGAATAACAGTAGGATTTAAAAGTGGCAGACCTTTAAATATATCAGCTGACTCAGGGAGCCGCTTGTTCACTTGATTCAACGATTCTTGAAGCATGGCTTGGCACCTAAATTTCATAGACTTTATTTTATTATTTTCTTGTTCCATATCAGGAGAAGTGCTAAAGCTGATCAAGTACGTCCTAATTTCTTGATCAAATTTAATTCCAAAGTCTACATTTTCTACTATTTTGCATGTTCCATCTTCGTTGTACAACCTTCGATAAAGACTATCTCTGTGTGCGCTCAGTTCTTTGGCAAGATCGTAAGGATCAGCATAGGTTTGCTGGAACAAAACATTAAGTCTTTCGAACTCTTTAACAATGGTAGTAGCAAATACAAAGTAAAAACCTATCTTGCAACATCTCTTTTATCAACCATACCTTATGCCTCGTATCCTGACCTCCAGATTGTTCACAGCAGGTGGAGTAGGCAATTAATTCTTCCCAATTTAGCAGTATATTATTGAAGACTTTACCTCTCACTAACCACTTTGTCTTGGAGACAATTTCATAAAGGGAAGGGGTGCATCTCATTCCTGGTCATCTTCAACTGCTGAATTCATCACTTTAAAAAGAGCCTTAAAATCTTCTCTTCTCATATTGCTATATGAAAACCACGAAGGAATTTCTGTCAAAATGAATCCAACATTGGATGCCAGCTTTGAAAATGCATGTTGTATACAAATTGCCAGAGAGTGGCAAATGCACTTCATTTGAATACAGTTCGGATTTTCATTTCTAATCCTAGTCCACAGGGAATTGTTACTTCCAACCATAGCAGCAGCACCATCACTAGCAAACCCAATACATTTCTTAAGAGTTTGATTATATGAAGCTAACACTTCTGAAATTTTATTAAATAAAACCTCCACTGTTGTCTCTACAACGGATATAAGATCCAAGAAAGCCGAGTGAATTTTATTTGTTTCACTGCAAAAAAAAATCTAAGGACTATGCACAAATGCTTTTGTATTGCAATATCTGTAGATTCATCTACTGGTAATACATACTTTTTACCTTCTAAATCATGCTTCAGTTGCTCATTCAGTGAAGCAGCAATTACATTTTCTATAATTGTAATACATTTGGTTCTGTGCAGTTTAATGCCACCAAGAACACTATTTTGGCAATGTTTCTTAACTACTTCACCTATACGATCTTAGCACGAATTGAGGAATGACATGCTATTGCAAGGCTAAGTTCTATTTCTGCTTGTTTCTCCTGGTCATTCATGGATGATTTGATAACTTTATCTAGAGTTGTTTGTGATATACTGGGAGATTTATATTGCTGTTTCTTTGATTTTTCGTGAACAGATATGTTATAAAGTTTTGACAGCATGTTAGTTTTGCAATACGTGCAATATGCATGTTGTCCATCATCAGAAGATTTCAGCCACAAATATTTTACTTCCCACTCTATTATCACTTTTGTACATAGGCAATTTAAAGGGCTTGAAAAAAACAAAACATATCAATTTAGAATATGAAGAAACAAAAAACAAATCATAGATAATAATACCACAAAATTTGTAGTACAAACTAATCTGGCACAGCATACACCAATCTGGTAAAGGGAAAATAACAAAAATATAAGCAAGATAAAGATCGAGTTTATAAACGATATTAAAAAGTTATTCATTAATTATACTAAAATCACTTAATTACCATTCTTACGAAATTGAACATATTACTTGCATATTGTCACAATGCGGGGAATGTTTATGCAAAATATTCCAGCTTATGCAAAATATGAAAGCTTACGAGATAGAGCTATCATCAAAGAGCACCAAATGTTTGATATCACGCAACGGAACAACACTTGCAACACAAAGTCTACGCTGTAACTAACTAGAGACGATCAAAACAGACATGGACCCAAGCTGGTATGGCTGTTGCATACGTGTTTTATATGTACAAAACGAAGCTGCATCGTGTTTGGTGGTATTTATTAACATAACTGGATCAAGTTTATAGCAACAATAGCGAGTGGGAGCTTTGTGTACTTGTTTTATACAAGTACAGAATGAAGCTCAAGCGTGCTTGGTGTTATTCAGGGAGTCATAGTAACAAACTATAAGCCAGCTACCAAAGGCTCATTATGACGTCATCTAACAAACATTTTCAGTAACAGTCAATTTGCATCAAGCGCGTCACCGCCCAACCAAACGCCGCGTAAAGGGGTACCAACAGCTAGCCTTACAATGCGACAACAATATTAAACTAAGTAAATAATGCATATGATTTGAAATCTTTGTAAAAATGGCCAAATTAGTGGCCACATTTGCATAAATGGCCAAACTGATTTTTTCATGGACCCGGAGTTCAAAAAAGTGCCAAATTTTTGAAATTTGGCCATGAAATGGCCAATCTGGCAACCCTGCCAGCTTTGATTAGTGCATAAAAAATTATTGTGACCATAAACTTGATATATGCGGTATCAAATTTGATTAATGCGGCCCAAAAAGTATGAAAATAAGCAAAGCGTTAGACTTGGTCGATGAAACCGATCAGATCACGTGGTACGAGTCGTGCTCCAACGTTAGTGACTCACTTTCGGCCTCAGTCTCAGAGCGTGGCGCGTACAGACGTATATGTGTATGTAATTACAGTGTACGCTTACGGCCTATCCGCATATCACGTAATTTTAAAATTATGTAAAGCATTACCCTTCGTAACCATGGCCTCGAAAAAGAGTAATAAACGAAAACTTATTACTTTGGATACTAAAATCCACATTATTAAAAGATTTGATAACGGAGAAAGCAAAGCAACCATCGGAAGAGCTCTAGGCTTTGGTGAATCAACTATACGAGCCATTTTAAATAAAGCGACTGAGTACGGCAAACAAGACAAAGTGGCATCCGTTTTTGAGTATGCAGTGTACTAGGAATAGAAGCCCATTAATGATCAAAATGGAAGATTTACTATTTCTTTGGCTAGAAGATTGTAATCAGAAGCGTATTCCCATCGAAAGAATAATCTTAGGCTCAAGGCTTCAAGCCTTTTTTCTACGCTTAAAGAACACAAATATCAAGCTGTGACTTCTACATTTTCTGCAAGCAAAGGCTGGTTAGAAAATTTCAAATCTCCATCCGGAATGAAAAATATAAAATTAACAGGAGAAGCAGCCAGTGCTGATAAAGATGTCGCAGCCAAATATCCAGCTGAATTAAAGAAAATAATCGAAGAAAATGGGTACGATGATCGTCAAATATTCAACGTAGACGAAACTGGCCTGTTTTGGAAGAAAATGCCAACAAAAACATTTTTAGCAAAAAAAAAAAAAAAAAAGAACGAACCACACTGGTTATAAAGCATCCAAAGATCGCCTTAACACTTTTACTTGGAGGTAATGCCGAAGGTGATTTCAAATTAAAGCCAATGCTGATTTATCGAACAACGAACCCAAGGACTTTTAAAGGCTGTAACAAACAATCCCTTCCAGTAATATGGGAATCAAATAAAAAAGGCCTGGCTTACCAAACAGTTGTTTGGAGAATGGTTCACTTCGCATTTCTGTCCCGCAGTTGAAAAATACTGCAATGAAAATAATTTAGCTTTCAAAGTTCTTTTAGTATTGGATAATGCCCCTGGACATTCCACCTCACTTAATGATTTAAATAGTAATGTGCAGGTTGTATTTTTACCACCGAATATGACATCTTTGATACAGCCTATGGACCAGGGAGTCATTTCCGCATTCAAGGCTTACTGTATTAGAAAAACTTTCGTCCAGGCAATTCAAGCTACAACTGGAGACGATCCAATGACTCTAGAGGAATTGTGGAAAAAATACGATATTAAACAAGCAGTTATAAACATTCGCGAGTCTTGGGAAGAAGTGACAGCCAACTGTAGGAGAGCAGTCTGGAAGAATCTTTTGCCTGAATCTGCAAATAATTTTGTTAGTTCTATTAATCCCGTCAACGAAGTTATCGATAATATTGTGTTGATTGGAAGTGCTCTTGCCTTTGAGAATGTCGATTCAGAAAATATTCGGGAATTATTGGAATTACATTCGAAAGACCTAAGTAAGGAAGATCTTCTTGGAATCGAACATCAACAGGCATACGAAGAGGGGGAGAAAAAAAGGAAAGTGAAGAAATGGAAGATGTATCTAAAGAAATCACTATCAAAGAACTTGAAGAATTGTTTAGGACAATTGAGAAGGCAAAAGAACTTCCACTAGAGATAGATCCAAATGTAGAGAGAAGCCTGAATGTTAGTCACGGTTTAGATAAACAAATTGATTGTTATCGCAAAATCATGGAGGAGAAAAAAAAAAGCTACCACTGTTCAATTTACTGATAAGTTTTTTTTTATAAAAAATAAATATTTAATAAGTTTTTATGTAACAAATGTGTATAAATAAAATATATAAATACATGTCACCTTAAAAAATAAATGATGTTTAAATGTTTATATTTTGCAGGATTCATTATAATTATTCCCATTAATTCTTAACATTGAATGCGGTTTTGATATATGCGGTGTCTATCGAGGATTAATTAACCGCATATATCAAAGGATACTTGTATTATTCTTAATTTTGTTTATTTGATAATTGGGAATAACACTCAGTTATATTCCTTGTGGCGGAAGATTTTTTCGGACTTTCGAGTGACTTATTAGTATTTAGAAAACTGTTTTTATTTACATTTTATTATCATTATGCATTTTCCTAAAACTGGTTTCTATGACGGCCTTCGAAACTTAATATTTTACAGAAGCCTTTCATTCTAAGTCAAGTGGGACTCATGCGAAGTGGGAGTATTTTCGTATTTTATATTATTTAAATACAATCGCATCATTATTACAATTTCTTTTATGGCGATGCTTAATTTTGTTCTCGTAAATGAAGAAAAAAAAATGCATATTTATTTACCTTAATTTATTTTCCGTCTATCATGTTGGGCTATCTTCCACATTCCTACAATGGAAGCCACCATTCTCGAGTTCAACAAATCAGTTTGATTTAAGATGCACGAAAGAAATAAAGGCACCAGAAGAGGCAAATGAATTTTCTACGTTTAGCTTATAACATAATGTCGTTATGTTACTACCGTAAGAGGTCGAAGCTCGTGCCTTAACTGTATCCCCAAACACCGGTTTGAGCATGATAGACTGTTACAGCCCATGGGCGATTGTACTGTGGATGATGTTGCGCTTACAAGATAATGAGACACATTTACTTTGGCAAGTCTAGATGGTGGTGGAGTATGTGAATAGGTGCCTCGAGGATGGTTACTTTATCGATAAAAGAGACAACACAAAATGAAGGAGAATACTTTGGTTAAGCTTGCGAGAAAAGCCACTCTCAAGATTCCTTCCGTTCAAAGAAAGTACATTCTTTCCGCCTGTAGGCTCTTTAATTCAAGAAAAGGGTTTGACAGGAATTTTTAAGAAATTGCTGAATAATATTAACAGATTTGCCCTAACTCAATTAAGATAACTATGTTAGTGCGTCTGATTAAATAAATAATCACTAAAACTAATTTAGGAGAAATTACGAGAGAATTAAATAAGTTTTCAATGTTCAATATTGTTAATAGTAATACTCAACAAAAGTGTTTTTAAATAGTCCATGAAAACTTCGATTGATCGTAACGTAATTAACAAATTGACCAAAAGATAAACTACACAACTTTTAGTCCATTCTCTAACGGAAGATGAGTTTGGCCGCTAGGGGTATAACTGTTCTGTGATGTCATATCATGTGATCGGATAAGCCAATAGGCGCAACAGTCTACTCCACCAGCAGTCTACTGAATCGTGATTTCTGATTGCTACGGAAAATTTTAATTAAAATGGGAATACATAGGATGCAACCACATAAACGTATTATTAGAGATATTATGAGGTAACTTCATATTGCAATTGATCTATAATATGAAGTTACCTCATAATATCTGTAATTATGAGGTAACTTCAAATTAGTTTTACTAGTTTATCGTGAGTTCATAATTGGCTTGTAAATATTTATGAATACTTTGAATCGTCTGCTTAGATATGTAAACGCAATATGTAAACTGATACGACTTAAAAGTACAAGTTAATTAAAAGTAAAAATCACCTCTTAGATATCAATGCGGTTGCTTAATGTTCAGAACGAAATCGTAATATTATGATTTCATTTTGAATATGACAACAAAGAGAATAGATTGAGGAAATGCAAAACATTAAACTTTTCCACCTTGTACCATCCGATAGTCATGCAAATTTGTAAGAGAAACACGCAAGTCGACCCCCCCCCATCTTTAATTGTTTTCTTATTTTAGTTTGTTCCCTGTGCACTCTATTGACGTCACAACAAATAATGAAATACAGAAATTTTTCACAAAGAGCGTTATAGACGTGAATAATTAATATTTCTCTTGAATTAAAAGTAAATTATGCATGAGCATAATTTAGAAAATAATTTATTCCTTCTTTTTTGAAATTCTAGGCAAAAATATTAATATATTTATATTCTTGTTGTTAAGTAAAAGTGGTTGGAATTAATTATGTTAAATCACTTGGGTATTTGTGCTTTTCGCACCACCTCTCCTCCCCATTTATTCCTCGATTTTGTCCATGTTTTAAGGGGAAAAAATCCCATTGGAGATTCATTGATTTTTCTCTTAAAACAAGTCAACAAATTAGTTCTAGCACACTGAAGTCAAAATGTTGTTCATAAGAGCATATGCAGATACACAAAAGGGTAATACGTTAAATAATGCAAAATTAATTCTCAGAGAATAATTTTTCCTGTTCCTTCATAATAAGAAAGAAATTTCACTGTAAGATCATCAAAAACGGATTAAAAAATTGCATTCAGTTTTTTTCATTTTTCATTGAGAGAGAGATAGAGAATTGCATTCTCTCTCTCTCTCTCTCTCTCTCTCTCAATGCTGTCGTGCTAAATTCTGTAGTATAATTGACTCAAGAAGTTAATACATAGCTTCAATAAATAAATGAACAACAAGAAAGCAAAGTATACTCTATAAACGGAATACATGAACTCTCAAAATCAGTAGTTACTGGGCTATCCAGGTTAATTTAAGAATTAATTATATATTAAATCCTGGGATTAAAATAGAGTGTACACTTTCATCACTCCACATTCAAGAAAAACTATTGCATACCAAAGATTTGTTCACCATGTTAATCAGCGTATACGCAGAGCCAGGAAGACCAGTTCTAGTCTAAAACTGGAATTTTTGGAAATATTTCAGGAAGGAACTTACCCAAATTTCATCAAAATCTGTCGAGTGTTTTTGAGTGAAATGCACAGTAGCGAACAAAAATTAGCTTTGCTTGTGAGAAACGTCTAAACTTTAGTATATGCTCATAATTTTACAAAATTTTAATGAAAAGGAAATTAAAAAATGCAGATAGAGTTGATGTAACATCTCCATTTTTACGTTATTTCCGTTTACTGTACACTATATAAATTACATTAATTAAAAAACTG
The DNA here is from genome assembly GCF_054136105.1 of Typopeltis vanoorti. Taxonomy (NCBI): domain Eukaryota; kingdom Metazoa; phylum Arthropoda; class Arachnida; order Uropygi; family Thelyphonidae; genus Typopeltis; species Typopeltis vanoorti. The sequence goes on along the minus strand of NC_143562.1, from coordinate 15,704,855 downwards.
ATCATTTTTATTAGAATTTCTGTTTGTGGTTCAGCAATACATCATACGTGTTAGAAATATTCAAAAAAAGCACGAAACCAGCCTTCAAAATCAACTTTATTCAGTTGTGAAAACAGTAGATGGGAAAAGATCAATGCGCCTGACTACCCATCAATGCTTAGTGGTAGTTACGATCAGGCGAACGAGCAGGCCAGATGAAAGAGAGAGAGAGAGAGAGATCTCGTGTTTCTAGAATTACTTCTGCATGGCGTAAACTCTATGATATGATGCTGTGGAGTTCGTAGTACTCGGTTGCATATACACTTTTTGGTTTCTTCCACAAGAATCTGTTGTTAAGATCTGGAGAGTTTTTGCTTGGCGCTCAGATTACAATGGCGAAACTACCATACTACCCTAGATCTCCGAAATTGTGGGAGGAGGGGGGTCGAAGAGGACTATGGTAATTATGTCGCTGGAAGTATTTCTTGCAAAATGAGAACAGCATAAAGAGATGCATCTTTCTTCAGTGTTCATATAAGATGTTGCTGGTTAGACACTACTGACTGATATTGTATTCCAGAAAAATATTCCCTAGACCAACCAGTATACTCTCTCATTGCTAACTTGCGTGCCCCCTCCCCACAACAAATCAATGGAAGCATGCTTTCTCCATATCCTTTCGTGATACAACTGTAATTCACTGAGGGGGGGGGGGTCTTTTAGCAGTTTTCATGTGACCAACTTTAGTATTTCTTTGAAAACTGAAAACTAGAATTGAGGGAAGATATTCTCTCACCCATGAAGAAATTAAAGCAAAACCCATGATGAATTTACAGCCAAATAAAAATGAAACCCACCTATATTTTTTAAAATGAAAACAGAAGTTAAAACTTTGAAATAAATATTACACGAAAACCTGAATTATGTTAATAAACACACACACACACACACACACACACACACACACAAAGGTTTTTACCTCCTAGAAAGTCGACATTTTCATCCAGCAAACAGTCATACGAAGGTGGGAATTATGGTCAAAGCGTTTTGTTGCTTCATCTTCCAATTCCAACTAAGTCAAACTAAATGCCATAAAGTCTGGATCTACCACTTACGAAAAACTGATAGTCGAATAACAAGATGAAGCATGATATAACACCGGATGTGTTATTATGTGCTTACCATAATTCTTCTGACACGTGAGTGCCTCTAGTGCATTCGCTGGGAAGTCACTATATTTGTCCTCTGACTGGAAAGAGACCAGAGTTTCGAATTCAGCATAGGACTAGAGGAATCTTTATAAGGATTTTTCATTGAAAAGTGAGTCATTCGACCTCGCGAGATTGCAGGGTTTTTCCTCCTGCCAAGCAACTCGGAACAGAAGAACGCTCGCAAGTTACAAAAATAATACACTTCCTTTATAACATCACTTGGTGAGGCTATAATTCCAAGCAGTACAACCGATTCTTCATTTGAAATTCTATCATAAGTAAGCAATTCCTATAACACGATTAGAAATATAATTTTCGTTGATTTTCATATCCTAAAATACGAATCTTAACCCCCCCCTTTTTTATTATTTCCGTTTCACCCATAGAGCTTTAACGCATTTCAAATTTTGTATTCTTGGCTTAATACACGAGCATGTTCTTGAGATAAATGCAGCAGGAACTATCAGACACGTATTGGGACAACTTAATCAAGAATGATGTCTGAAGAGATCAAGGAAGTAGACCATTAAGATAAGAAAATGTAGCAGAGACGAAAGGTAACAAAAAATAAAATAAAATAAAAATAAATTACAACGAAGCATAATAAAAGAAAGTTTGCTGCAGAAACAAGAATTCAACGAAAGCCAACAAAGAAAACTCAGACTTCCCTTCCTTTCGTGTGGAACTTAGAAGTTAAATTACCTTTCATTACTGCTAATACTGACAGAATACAAATGAGACAGGAGCAGACGCACCGGACTTTACACTGAGCTCAACCAAGTATAAGATTTCTTTTTTCTTTTTTGGTATAGACAAAACAATAATCTCCGTTGCAGTGTCTGTTCAAGTAAGCAAAGCTCACTCAGATTACGTTCTTTGACATCGTAAGTATCATTTAACCGAATAAATTTTAAATATATTTTATCATAATGTTTTCCGAATATCACAAAAGTATAATTGTAATGACGACATTTTGTATTTTAGCTTGCTATTATAGGACCTTAGTGACTGATAAATCTTTAATAAGTCACTCAAACGATTGCCTATTATCTCCTAAAGTGCTGCTTCCGATTAACAAAACATTATGGCAGCTGTTATCCAACTACACTACGCAATTTCGGTGATTTAGTTAAATACTGCAATATGTTAGGTTTACACGTTACATAATTCGTAATACAATACGGATGTGAGTAAGGATTATAGTAATTCATGAATATACGTTCGGCTAGATAACTCTGTCAACATCAATTTGTAAGCTTTTAACTGAACTGTGTTGGAAACATGTAGACTATATATATATATATATATATATATACACATATATATTCCCATGGCATTTTGCGGAAGCCAAATTATTAGCTCTGGTAATTGGCGATTTACCGAATGAGAACAATAGACTCATAGAAAATGCAAAACATATACAAACAAGATGATGCCGAAATAATCACCGCCTCTCACGGTCATCTTCAACCGACCTATAATGAAGTGAAACTTAAAAAATATTTTTATTTATTTTTTATTCTATGTTATTATTTTTTGGTGTATTAAAAATTTCTTTTGCACTAATTTTAATTTTCTTGAAATTTGTAATTAGATCAAAGAATTTTGTCAAAAATTATATTTACAATTATAAAATATAAATAGAATTTTTATCTAATTTGTCATTTAATTTTAATCCTATAGCAAGTATTACAGCTACTAATCCATAGCTTACCTTGTTATAAAGATAGATAATCCGTTTGTACGAGACTTACTGACTGAAGGATTAGAATTAATAATGGCAACGGTAAGCTTCTAGTCCTAAGTTAAATTAATAATTTTCAGTTTCATAAATATTTCTCAGAGATTTACAAAAGGCAAAATCACAGATAACTCTCGAAATTCGTATTTCCAAACTGCGTTTGCATTTCTTTTCTTTACAAAAACTTTATATATTTAATATTATAATATAAATCAGAACGGCATCTTTCTGACAACTATTATTAAATATTAGATTTCCAAGAGATTATTGAAGTTCGTAATAAATGCAATATTCACGAAGTGATTAACATCAACTTCGCGAATATTAATCAAGCCCGGACACTACAACAGGGAATTATTTGGGTATATACAGGCGATAACAGATAACTGGAAAATAGAATCTAAGCTTAAAATGCGTGATTAATGCATTATCGATTATTTTAATTTGCATACGGAAGACAAACGACTTCAATAGGATTAACTATGTCATCTTTGATTATTCTCTGGCTTTTATGATATATACCGATGGCTTAACCTGATTGCAACGGTATTTAAATAGAAAGTGGGTTTTCTTTTGGAAAAGACATTATGGTGGTACCTTATATTGATCAAATAATAAATATTATTCTGTTTACCTTCAACTGAAAAGTAAGCAAATGCATTTAAGAAACACAATATCGAATATTTGAAGGCGAAGACATTATTGTGAATGCCATTTTTAGATCGCATTTTTTCAGATTCAAAACATTCATCGATCCTTCCAAGTAAACGAATTTTTATTGATTTGTATATAATTATTTTTTTTAATTAACAGTGTATTGTTAAAATAAATACAAGGAATATATTGATAGAAAAAACCGCATCACTGATATCATATAGTTTGTTAACAACAACAAATTTTAAATCAATTTCGAATGTTCTGCTAGAGGTTCAGGGTAGTTGTTCGAGATTTCACAAATATAATAAAAATTCAGAGAATAAAGATCGAGTGGACATCCGCTCCACTAAAACAGACAGTGAGTTGGAATTCAACAGTGGGCATGTATGCTTGTAAAAGCTGCTCTGTACGTCTTTCAAAATAAAATATATATATAAAATAAATAAGTTTTTTTTTTTTCGGTAATGACGTAAATGTAAATATATTTGAATTCAACAGTAATGGAACTAAGAGAAGATTTTTTTATATAAATATTTTGTTCTTTACTCTTTTGGATTAATGTCGTTATTTTATCGTAGTTGCATTAAATTTTTATATCAATATTATTACTATTATTATAAAAAAGAACTTCCATACAGTCAAAGACTCATCGTGGCAATAACCTCTTAACAGCTTATATGTCTCGGTCATATCCCCTCTCCTCCTTCTATCCACCAATTTCAGCAGATTGCATTTTCTCAATCTGTCTTCATACTCAACATTACAGAAACCGACTTGGTCTCTGAACCTTTTTCAATACATCTTCATCGTTTTGAAAACCAGGTGACCAAATCTGTGCACAGTAATTCATATGTGACCTGAACAAAACCTTATACAAGGGAACCAAAACATCCTTACTTCTACAAGTCAGTGTCTTCGACATCATTCCCATTTTCCACTGTGCTGTCCTCACAATTTTAGTAACATGTCCCCGAAGTTTTAGGTCCGTCACCACAATCACTCTCAGATCTCTCATTTCCTGTACCTCTTCCAAGATATTTCCACTGATTGTGCACTCTACATCCTATCTCTGCTTCCCAAATTTCAAAACCTTACACTTTGCAACATTGAGTTGACATCCCCACTCATTTACCCATTCCGCCAGCGTGTCCTCTTGCAAAGCCACAGCTTCCGCTCTATTCCTGGTAGCTCTCCCCAACTTTGCATCATCTGCCAACAACTGCATGTCACCATTCAGACCTCTTCCAGGATCATTTACAAATTAAACAGCACTGGACCCAAAACAGACACTTGAGGTACACCACTAGTAACTTTCCTCTTCTGGGATATCGCTTCTCCATAGACAACTCGCTGACACCTATCAGACAGCCAATCTCCAATCCATCGAACTCATCTACTGTTCATCTCCATCCGTTACAATTTAATTACCTGTTTTTACATTAGTTAAACTTCTCTTGATTTTCTTAAATTTTATAGGATTTATGTAGTACTTAACCTCTTTCCGGTACATACTTTACTATCCCTGTATCCTATTAGTATAGTGTTGGATTCTAATTATGTAGAAAATAGAATAAATGTTATTTGATTCATAATCCAACATGATTTTCCATCACAAAGGCTGCGTTGTAAATATTATTTAATGTAAATAACGTAAATATAATTTGATATCATATAACTACCTTAATTATATCAATTATTTAATTATTTAATCAAAGAAATGTGTTAATGGTAAATAGATTCTGTATTAATTATTATTAAGCTATTTTATTTATTGTTATGTCAATATTGTAGAAACTTATATTTGCAATATTAACTACGCATTTATTGAAAAGCAAATATTCTAATTATTCCTGTTTGTGTATAAAGCTTAACGTATGTAATGACTCATTGTAGTAGTATAGCCTTGTCTAACATTGGCCAGAATGTTTATATTTGTCTGTTGTCATGGAGACGCGTGAAATAAACGAGCGCGAGTGGAACAGAGCGAGAACTGAGGAGAGAATAAAAAAAAATATATAGAAAGTAAGGAGTTGGGACGGAAACTTGGAAGTGAAAGGAAGCAGGGTGATAAAATAAAGAAGTAGAAGTAAATAAAAGGTTCTTAAGGGTAGAAGTTAAGTGAATAATTTTTATAAGTGAGCAAGAACGTAACGAATTTTATAGTTAGCTGAAATTGAAATCAGCAGTAGTAATAGAAGAAAAATTAAAGCTACAATCGGATAAAGTAAAAAGCTGAACATTCAAGGAAGAATTCTGAATAAACCCAGCTGATCTAGTTTTGCAGCTTATTTCCGATTTGCCCTAAAGAGAACCTCACAGTGTTTTAATTAATTTATGAGTGGTAATAAGGATGGTTAAAGTGCCCTGTAATTGATGTCAAGAATTCTGAAGCATAATTGATAGTGCTTTAAGTATACCTGCGGATAAGTTTTGTAGATGTGTTTTTATTCTTTAAGTGTGATAAGTAAATTCCAGAAGTTTGCTCACAACATAATAGATGTTCTAGGAACCATTTCCGGTAAGGTCTATCATAGTGAATTATTCCTTTAACTGTGGAAACTCTTCGTGATTGAGAGTTGGAGATAGGAATTGTTTGAAAGATATTTTCAGCTATTAGATCCTGTAATATTTTGAACTTATAGCATGACTAAAAAATGTGTGAAAGCTAATTAGATTGGATGTTCTATTATATTCATTTAAGTGTAAAAACTTTATAACCCAGAAGCTAAGAAGGTGTATGTGAAGACTTGGAAGATTGTGCTAATGTAATTGACTTGACTTAATGTTTGACTTATTTCTATTGTTTAAAATTAGAAGTAAAATTTATGTGAGTATTATATGACCTATATTAAATGCTTTATTTGTTAACCTAACTGTTGTATTTGCCTGAAGTTCTTTTTACTGCACCGTTCACAAAAATTCGAATCTAACGGGAATCCCAGAGAGAGAAAATAAATACTTCGGCCTGAATGAATGAAAAGACTGCTAACTAATTCTGAATTGATCCTACTATTTCATATAGACTTATCTAAGGATAAAGTGGCGCAGTATAATAGAAATTTCTCTACCCTTAGATCAGTGATCAATTTACAATTAGTTTTCCTTTATTTTATGAAAGTGACTTTTAGCAAGATGGCGGATTCGAACATCAAGAGAATACGTCACGACAATAGCAACGTATAAATTCTGTAGGGAAGTGTCTACTTAAAGGCCGGTCAAATGAGTCAAGTGATTAGCGTTTTCTTCGCTCTGCAACCAACAGACTATGAGTTCGGATTCCACTGCCGGTAAGAATGTTTGTAAATTTGTTTACGTCGAAGAGGATTTTCATCTATGAAAATTGATAAGTTCTAAATTCGGTCTCTAGAGCAGGATTATTTAACCCTTAATCTACTCAAGTCCGCGCGGTTAGCCTAGTGTCTATGCGCTTCGCAACCATATGCCGGGGGAAGTCCTGGGTTCGATTCCCGTCGCCGACGTGAGGAGTTTAAGGATCTTCCTCAGCCATAGCCAAGTTAGCCGGTCTTGGGCGTGGACAGCAGGGTTTTTTCCACAGTTTATCTGGGGTTTTTCATCCCGCAAGCAACCAAAAGTGGCCCAGTGAACACACAGGCTATAGTCATAGGATAGTACGGCAAAGGAAGGCAACGGAAAACCATCTTGCTCATAATCATTTCCCTAGTATGGTAGCATATAGCTACCCCCACCATATACCAGTTATGGTTTACGGCCAAGAGGTGACAGAACTTTTCAGCAATAATCACTCTCCTGAAGGTCTTAATTCAACGATAGCTTGACCTCATTCTCGGTGATGGCTGAGGAGTGTTTTTTGAAGACTGGTAGGCTGGCTACAATCTTCAAAAAATTAGGACTAATAGAGCTCCAATTACTCCTGGAATAAAAAGGCATTAGATGGTATATTTCTTTATAGTTTTTATTTATTTTTATTTTTGCTTTATTATACATCAACATCAAGGCATTTGTACATTTTTCTGACGTACTCAAATGTAGTGGAACATTTTTAATTATTGTTATTTATTACTTATTGTTTTTGAAATTCCATTATAACATATAAAATCCAGAATACTTTTCTGCTTAATATTGTACCTACGTCAGTGATACGTAACTTCCATATTTCACTTGGGTGTAGACAGATTATCTTCAGAAAACAAAGCATGCAAAAACAAAAACAGTATCTACGAGTATTGAAGGATGTTTCTACATTTTGAGCATAATGCTGCCTGTTGGTTTCCAAACAACATTAATCCTCTTTTGCTCTTTTCCTTCCAAACACTCAGGGGATGAGGACTGAGGATCAGTGTAGCTATACTTAGAACAATGAAAGATTTTGCTGCCAAAGAATATAATGGAAGTCGAATATTCGAGCCCTTGAGTAAAGTCCGTCTCTTTTGAGTTAGGGAATACCACAGTCTAGGCCTAAGATTTATATTTTATAAGCTTGTAATCGCTCACATATTTTAAAATGCGCATATTCAGCTGCATGAGAGACAGCATCGTAATATGTAAAGCTGGATTGACCAAATTAGCTGCTGGAACATCCAAGAATTTTTCTTTTGTAGGAAGAAATTCGATGATATCATATTTTGAGTTCTTATATTTTTCCATAGATTCTTTGGGAGCATCTAGAGAACTAAAACTTTTCCATTTTTTTTCCAAAGAATTATTGATCGCAAAAAAAATATAATAAATAAATAAAATAGCATACAACAACAACGTTACTGGCTTGCTGGGTGAAGCATAAAATGCTTTTTGTTTTCCCCTTTGTATGTGTCGAGAAGCTTGATTGGGGGGGGGGGGGTTGTGAGCCTGATGCTAGCACTTTGTGAACTATGGAGTTAGCTCTGTTCTGCTGAGAGCAGGATTGCCTTGGGTCTTTTATTTATTCTCTGAGAAACCATTTATACTATTGTCTGATTAGTGGGTTGGGATGAGAGTGTGCCTTGCTGAAGAACTTTTCCGCATGGTCATGAAGGAGAGAATGGATGTCTGGGGTTCCGGTTTCTCTGTGGATGCGTTTCGTCTGTACCTTCTATCATTGCTATATGTTAAGACAGTTATGATGATGTTTATAACTTATATATATATATATATATATATATATATATATATATATATATCGTTTGTCCAGCTCACCACTAAGAGCTGAACCAGTAGACGCCTCCATAACTCAATTGGTAAGGATGGTGCCCTTCATCTAGAAAAATCTGAGTTCGAATTCCCTCTACACACGAAAAATAAATAATCATTTTATGGAGCTCATTTTATATATATATATATATAATATATACTGTATATATATATATATAGGGTCTAGCTACTCACTGAGGAGACCTCAAAAAAGGTTGAAACCGGTCTGGGTAGTGACCCCACCATTAATGTATTGCAGTATACATCTTTTAGTGAGATGTGCTTTACATTATGGGAAAATACAAAGAATAGTGATCAGATTTTACCCACCTTTACAATGAGTTGCCCTGGTGTTGTACCATCTTTAGACTTGAACTACGTTTCAGGCGCAAACTTAATTGTTTTCATACTTGGGATTAGGAGTTAAATAACCAAGCTTATAAAATTACTTGGTAATCCTAATATATATATATATATATAAATATATATATAATAAATATATAAATATATATATATATAATAAATATATAAATATATATATATATAATAAATATATAAATATATATATATATATAATAAATATATAAATATATATATATATAATAAATATATAAATATATATATATATAATAAATATTTATATATATATATATATTTATATATATATATATATATATAAATATATATATATATATAAATATATATATATATATATAAATATATATATATATATAAATATATATATATATATAAATATATATATATATATATATATATATATATATATATATATATATATATAAATATATATATATAAATATATAAATATATATATAAATATATATATATAAATATATAAATATATATATAAATATATATATAAATATATATATAAATATATATATATATATATATATATATATATATATATATATATATAAATATATATATAAATATATAAATATATAAATATATATATAAATATATATATAAATATATATATATATATATATATATATATATATAGCGATTAGTTTTTACTCGGTTGTTATACATTTCAAAAAATAGATTTAATGACTCCAAGACCGAGATAACATATAAAGATTTTAATGATAAATACTACTAGTTTCGGCATATAGCAGCCTTCTTCAGGTATTTATAAAGGAAAGGAATACTAATAAACATTGAATTATTTAAATAAACAAACTGGAAATTACAGGTACAAATTGCCTCACATAATCGATACATAAAAACGTTGTATTTTTCAAGTTGTTCCAACTGGCGTGCCATTGTTTGTTGCAATTGTGCGTGCAAGTTCACGTGAACGCCAATATTGAATAACTGCAGCATGGCTATCTGGGATGTTATAACTTAAATTATTATTTAAGTGGACCGGGTTCAGTAGGATTTCCCGTGATTCTACGATTTTTCTTTCAAACTCATCTTCACAGCGAAAAATATTTTCTGATCTATTCCAGCATACAGAGTGGCTTTGTTGGTCATCATTAGGATTATTTGAAAAAAGAACATGACTGGATAACGCAGTTGCATGAGATCTTTTGTATGAGATGTCTCTCTTATGCTCTTCTATGCGTTGTTCAATAGATTTGTTAGTTTGACCAAAGTATGGGATATTGCAATCACACCACAATTTATATACTCCAGGGTACTTAAGGTTGTGATGAGTAGGTTTTGGATGGCTGATTAGAGAGCGGATTTTTGGAAGTGTGGTGAAGAAGGTCCTGATATTATATTTTTTAAGGACTTTAGCTATTTTCTTAGAGACTGTGCTAATGTATGGAATAGAGATGCTACCTTTAAAATTAATAGTCTCTGTTGTGCACTGCTTAGGAGGGTTCAGAAGAAGTTTCTTAATTGTTTTTTCAGAGTATCCATTTTGTTTAAAAATAAGAGTGAGGTGATTCATTTCTTTTTGTAGTTCATCTTGTTCATTTAAGAGAGAACGTGCTCTGTGTCCTAAGGTAGATATAATTCCAAGTTTTGTGGTGGAAAATGATGAGAAAGATTATGCAGATATCTATTGGTATGCATAGGTTTTCTGTACATAGAGATTTTTAATCTTTCAGAGTATCGTGTAAGCATAACATCCAAAAAAGGTAAAGAGTTATTATTTTCTATATCAGCAGTAAATTTTATATTAGGATGTTGGATGTTTAGATGACGAAGAAAATCTGTGAGAGCTGTGTGCCCGTGATTCCAAATAATGAATATATCATCAACATATCTTTTCCAAACTTTTGGTTTAAATGAGAAGGAAGATATGGCTTTCTTTTCAAAGTCTTCAAGGAAGATGTTAGCTAGCACAGGGGACAAAGGGTTGCCCATTGCCAGGCCTTGTTTTTGTTGGTAAATGGAGTCCTTATATCTGAAGTAACCAGAATGAATGCAATGCTTTAATAAAGTGAAAATTTTTTTGGATAATTTATCCTGTAGTAATGTAAGTACCTCGTCCGTAGGAACGTTAGTAAATAAAGATATAATGTCCAAACTAGCTAGAATATCATTATCATCGATGGGAATATCTTTAATATGAGAAACAAAATCTATGGTGTTTTTGATGAAAGATGAAGATTTATTGGAGAAACACTTGAGGTACTTTGATAAATATTTTGAAAGTTTATATGTAGGTGAATCAATTCAAATCAAAAAAATGTTCACTTTATTAAAGCATTGCATTCATTCTGGTTACTTCAGATATAAGGACTCCATTTACCAACAAAAACAAGGCCTGGCAATGGGCAACCCTTTGTCCCCTGTGCTAGCTAACATCTTCCTTGAAGACTTTGAAAAGAAAGCCATATCTTCCTTCTCATTTAAACCAAAAGTTTGGAAAAGATATGTTGATGATATATTCATTATTTGGAATCACGGGCACACAGCTCTCACAGATTTTCTTCGTCATCTAAACATCCAACATCCTAATATAAAATTTACTGCTGATATAGAAAATAATAACTCTTTACCGTTTTTGGATGTTATGCTTACACGATACTCTGAAAGATTAAAAATCTCTATGTACAGAAAACCTATGCATACCAATAGATATCTGCATAATCTTTCTCATCATTTTCCACCACAAAAACTTGGAATTATATCTACCTTAGGACACAGAGCACGTTCTCTCTTAAATGAACAAGATGAACTACAAAAAGAAATGAATCACCTCACTCTTATTTTTAAACAAAATGGATACTCTGAAAAAACAATTAAGAAACTTCTTCTTCTGAACCCTCCTAAGCAGTGCACAACAGAGACTATTAATTTTAAAGGTAGCATCTCTATTCCATACATTAGCACAGTCTCTAAGAAAATAGCTAAAGTCCTTAAAAAATATAATATCAGGACCTTCTTCACCACACTTCCAAAAATCCGCTCTCTAATCAGCCATCCAAAACCTACTCATCACAACCTTAAGTACCCTGGAGTATATAAATTGTGGTGTGATTGCAATATCCCATACTTTGGTCAAACTAACAAATCTATTGAACAACGCATAGAAGAGCATAAGAGAGACATCTCATACAAAAGATCTCATGCAACTGCGTTATCCAGTCATGTTCTTTTTTCAAATAATCCTAATGATGACCAACAAAGCCACTCTGTATGCTGGAATAGATCAGAAAATATTTTTCGCTGTGAAGATGAGTTTGAAAGAAAAATCGTAGAATCACGGGAAATCCTACTGAACCCGGTCCACTTAAATAATAATTTAAGTTATAACATCCCAGATAGCCATGCTGCAGTTATTCAATATTGGCGTTCACGTGAACTTGCACGCACAATTGCAACAAACAATGGCACGCCAGTTGGAACAACTTGAAAAATACAACGTTTTTATGTATCGATTATGTGAGGCAATTTGTACCTGTAATTTCCAGTTTGTTTATTTAAATAATTCAATGTTTATTAGTATTCCTTTCCTTTATAAATACCTGAAGAAGGCTGCTATATGCCGAAACTAGTAGTATTTATCATTAAAATCTTTATATGTTATCTCGGTCTTGGAGTCATTAAATCTATTTTTTGAAATATATATATATATATATATATATATATATATATATATATAGAGAGAGAGAGAGAGAGAGAGAGAGAGAGAGAGAGAGAGAAAGAGAGAGAGAGAGAGAGAGAAAGTTTTTTACCTTGGGTATATAATATATGTTAAAGATACCAGGCTATTTTAAACCTGATTTTACTCCATTTCCCAAGTAGGCAAACAGACAAATAAGTCAAGTTTGCGCCTGCACGTAGTGTGAATCTAACTGACCCTCAAGGTATTGCAAGTCTAGGCAACTCGTGGTCACACTACGTGCAGGCGCAAACTTGACTTATTTGTCTGTTTGCTTACTTGGGAAATGGAGTAAAACCAGGTTTAAAATAGCTTGGTATCTTTAACATTTAATATATTAGATTAACGTAGATTAACGCAGAGAGAATGTACTTTAATATGCTTTGAAGTTCCCCCTTAGAGTCAACTTTTCAACTGAAAGTGAGTTAGCCAGTCGCATACGAAAGTAGTAGGGTTTTCTTCTCAGAAACTGGAGTTTAACATTCCATGAAGACAAATAAACTATCGAGAAGAACATAAATAATTTACACGCCTAAATACACTGGTCTCACAATTCTAGCTGCTTAGGCCGAAATCAAACAACAACCCATGACAGCGGAGAGGTGTCGTATAAATAATAGTAGTAGTTGTATTGTAATAATAATAATAATAAATAAATCATAATGGAGGCAGAGTAGAGTTTCAATTCTTTTACACGTTTGTTTTTGAAGGTACTATTCCGATCAATGATGTAATGTGCATTTCTCAAATTACTGGTTTTTCGCTATCCTTAAATGTTTTCGTTCCAGGATGGGGGGGATTGGAGGGGGGAGAGTGCCAGTAATACCGAAGAGTATATAGCATAATGCCATATTGAAAAACAATTGTGGTTATATATAAGGAAAATTCCAAAATTTTACTTAACATTATTTTGAGTAAAATTATCTTAAGCTTTAGCAGAGATCAGTAGCTCAAGAAATAAAAATAAAAAAAACGCCGAGAAAATGTGGAATAAATCTTAAATCAGTTCAATCATTTATGAATCAGGCTATTCGCCGTTTTGGTATGGCGTTGAGTTTAGCTGGACTACTGAGAATTATGATTCTTCTGTCGTTCTAATTTTCTGACGAAAATGCTGCCAAACGGCTAAAGCGAACAATATAGCTGGATCAAAATCTTTCCGATCTCTTACGAAGAGACAATGGTTTCGATATATCCTTATAATGAGAAACGAAAGTCTCGCTAAAATGACTTTAACACAGGTGCCAGATGGACAAAAGCCCAGAAACGAGCAAAGCAAAGAAGAGAAGAGCTGGATCGATATATAGCACCACAGATTTGGATGTAACTGAACGTGCAGAACAGAACCCATTTAGTAGTTCCTCCAGTAAGGAAGGAGGAAGGGGGGGGGGGAGTAGGCGAAAAAAAATAACCTCAGCAACTGTATTTGGTTGCCTAGAATTATATTTTTGCTATTACTGTACTTCAACATCTTCATGATTTTTCACATTCTGTTCAATATCTACAGATTTCGAAACATTTTGTCTATAACTGTGTATAGTATATAAAATCCAGTTATATTTCTATATTTCCTTCCAGAACGTACATTACACGTTTCAGTGTTTTGAATAATGCCTTGAAAAATCCAATCCAAAAAATAGGTTTCATGCTTTAAACAAAATATGATCGTACTAAGGAAACAGACAAAAAACATATTATTCTAAAATAAAGAGCCAAAAGGCTTCATTCAGGCAATGTAAAATTACCATTATTCGTATATAATATTTTAAAAGCTTTGTAATTATTTTTAAGAATAAGTTATTTTAATTTAAACAAAAATGAATAATCAATAAAGTGAATTATAATAATAAATTTACAAAAGAATGTATATAAATTTTTGGTAAATAAAATATACAAAATAAATCCACAAAGTAATTTATGTTATCTGAATGGTTTTTACATTTATGAAAAAAGAAACTAGATAAGTTAGAAGCACACCAATTTGATGAATACTTTTCCCATTACATAAAAGTGTTTCCCAAAACGTCGAATCGACTTACTATGCAGTAATCTATATATTTCTAGCAAGTTAATTTTCAATCAAAGAATTACTGAATGATAAATAGTGATACATATAACAAAATAAATATTTAATGTTTATGACTAGAAAATAAACCACATAACAATAAATTATTTTTTATGGAAAGCATTCCCAGTTATATATTGTATGAATTTTTTCCTCACCTAAACTAATTAAATTGATATTTTGGTTGGAATTTTTAACCAATTAACATGTCTAGCACATATTCATTTATTATATTGATTTACTATTATCTATGTTATATAGATTTCCCCATAATAATCTACATAACCGATATTACACCATAATGATTTTGAAATTACATTTAGAAGTTTCCAAATAATAATAAAAAATGCTTTCTTACTGTAGGCATACAAATTAATTTCCTATATTATTAATAATTAAAAAGTAGCCTTAAAATACTCCCTTATAAATATATAACTGCGAGAAGTGACGGCAACAGCAGTTTTCAACTGACATAAAGTGCCCAATACTTATTGATTTTCTTTATCTTCACTACTGGCAATAAATTACTACGAGATGAGTTTAAAAACCAGTTTGAACAATACATATTACAATCAATAGTTCTTAAAATGTCAATAAAATAAAGTGCAGATAGTGAGAAACAGTTTATTTTCAATCAGTTATTTGTCTTTACGTGCGATAAACCCTCATTACGCAGTCTTGCTCTATACGAATTGACTTAGACAAATTTATTGCGATGTACTTAACCATACATTACTTGGGCTAGAAAATAGCATCTTGGCTCTTCAACTAATAGATTGTAGATTCGAATCCCTGGGAATAAAAATGTTTGTGAAGATAGTATTTTCCTAGAAATCGTCGGAAAAAATGCACGAAAGAGCGTAATAACGAATTTCAAACCAAAGAATATATATATGTGCAAATAACAATTGACAATTATGTCTTTAGGGGTGAAGCAAGATGCTTTTCATATTCCCCGCTATCTGTTGTGGTTGCAGTGAAGGTAAAATTTATGAGCAGAATGCTCGCCCTGATTGGGCATGGAGATTATGCATCACTAAAGGAGGCCAATATAGCTTTTGGTCTTCTGTATTTGAATATGTCCGTTGGATCGTATGCTGTAGCTTGTTGAACCAAATCGTTGGGATGTGTGGACGTCTTTAGGAAAAACTTGGTGGCTAAGGATCGTAGAAAAGAGAAGATATAGGGAATATTTGTGTCTCTGTGGAGTTGAGTATTTCTAACATACCACGGGGCATTCAAAATCATTCTCAGGCACTTGTTCTGCACTCGCTGTATTTTGATGATGTTAGCATTAGAGGTGTGGCTCCAGGCCGGAGAGGCATAGGTGATTATAGGACGAATCGTCAACTGGTATAGCTGCAATTTGATTCTGTTGCTGAGCTTGCTATTTCTATTACTTAGCGGATAGATCTGTGCTATGGCTTTAGATGCCTTTGTGCATGCAGACTTGGTGTGTTGATTGAAAGATAGCTTTTTGTCGAGAATTACACCCAGGTAATTTGTTTCTGACTGCCAGGGAATTTTAATATTGAATAGTAATAAATCTCCTATAGGAGACATTGGCCTTTTTGAGAAAAGAACGGCTGAGCTTTTCTGGGGGTTGACTTCCAATCTCCATTTAGAGAACCAACCCTCCAGCTTTAGAATGTTTTCTTGAAGCTTTCTGGTAATGAAATGGGGTCTGAGAGATCTGGTTAGTATTGCCGTATCGTCTGCATATAGGGCCAAAATGGAAGTCATCGGATTGTGTGGGATGTCTGACATGTATACAGAGAACAGCAATGGAGCCAGCAGAGATCCCTGCGGCACTCCAGCAAAGATGTGGCGCTGGGAGGATGTAGAACCGTTGATTTTTACTTGCATTGATCTATTTTGAAGATATGAGTGGATTAAATGAACCATTTTAGGTGAGATGCCGGCTGAGATAAGCTTGTGCAGGAGTCCAAAATGCCAGATTTTATCAAATGCTTTGGATAAGTCTAGGAAAACAGCGCCTGTGCACTGGCGCCAGTTGTAGCTGGTTGTGATGTATTCAACAATTCTGTGGATTTGCTGGGTAGTACTATGGTGCTGCCTAAAACCAAACTGTTCTTTTGGAAGGATGTTTAGGTCATTTATTGAGGTTTGAAGTCGTGAGAGGATGACCTTCTCTGCAACCTTACCCAGATTTGAGGTGCAAATACCATAATAAAGCGAATGATGATAAATAATAATGATCGATAAATATGAGTGGTGTTACAGTAATCCCTCGATTAGTGCGCCCCCGATTAATGCGTTTTCAATTAGTGCGTCATTTTTTTCGATACCAAATTCGATTAGTGCGCCTATATACATACATCTTAAAAATAAATATTAAAAATAAATGATTAAAAAATTTTCAATCTATACATTTTTATGGTTAACTATTTTAAAAAATCACTCACTGGAATGAAATAATTTAGTTACCGATTTAAAACATTTTATGAAGTTATTTTTAATGGCCTACTACACTACTTCCATGTACACTATGTTCCAAAATTTACCGCCAATATTTATGTCGTCTGCTATAGTACGTCCACAGATTCGAGACCCTTCGACACTTCTACGCATGTCACATAAAGGAGAATCCATTCCGATAATAGGGTAATCAATCCGTATTCTGGGATGAGTTTTATTATTACCAGTCGGAAAATTTAGCTTTTCTTTTATGAATATTGTAGTTTTTAAAGTGGTAACTATTTTGCTTGTATAACAGTTGAGAAATTTTATCTGTAAAGCACATGATTTCGCGTGTTGGCGACCGATTCGTACGTCCTTCATTTCTTTCTCGCCTTCAGCATGAATTGACTATTCTTGGCACTAAGACAAGCGAAGCTGTACAAAAGTGGGGGCGTACTATAATTACATAGCGCTTTGATGGTCGTATCTCGTGCCTCCTTTGCAATGTTATATGAGTGTGTTTTCCTTACTTTTTTTTATTTTAAAGTATTTTCCCAAGCTTTAATCATGAGTAAAAGAATTAGTGAGCAAAAAAGTGAATGTGTGAAAAAGATTCGATGACGAAGAGAGAAGCAGTAAAATTTGCAGAAGAGTAGAAGAGGCAATAGGGCCATACCGTCAGTTGTATGAAAAAAAAAAAAAAAAAAAAGAAACAAAATGCCCGCCAAACTACGTTAGCTCAATTCTTTGTTAAGTAGAATAATAAAATTTATATTCTGAATATGTTTTATTGTCTTTCAGCTTCATGGTTTTCCTTTAACTAGGCCCTGAGACATACTTTAATTCTTTTATAAAAAAAATTAAGGTTCAAAAAAGAAATTTGAGGAATGAATAATCTATGTTTCCCATAGATTATTATGTAATATATATATTCGATTAGTACTGTTCCGATTAATGCGCTTGTCTTAAAGAACGCATTAGGCGCACTAATCGAGGGATTGCTGTAATTACTTTTAAGAATTTTGTAAGAGTTATATAAGAAAACTATCCTCAAAAAAGATAATTCAAAATTATTCTTATGTGTATATGGTGTTTTCATATTTAAAATTAGATTTATTGTCCTATTTTTTTTTGACACTAATCAAATTATAATATTACTTAAAAATAGCGTGTTGTATATGTCATATACATAATGTTATTATTATTACATTGCCACCTCCAGTTCGGGAAATTTTATAAACAAAAATATAAAATTTATAACATTTTATACAATATTCTGTATATATAAAATCTTGTAACAATTTAAATTATTTTTTTTTAATTCATTAAATACTTTAAACATTTAAAATGGCTGCGTAAAATGATAGACACCAATAAAAAAAATTCATATGTTGACAGTATAAAACTGCAAAAGTACAATAATTTATTTATGAAATATATTCGAAGATGGACCCTTGGAGGGTAATGGATGGCAATGCTGTAGCCAATGAAGTTCTAACTGAGGCTCGGATATTGCTGTTACCCTCCTGCCATGATCAAAGCTTTATGGTTCAATAACACCTTATCCTTAACTGTCCTCTACAGATATAACGGGGAATATGAAAAGCATTCTTGCTTCGCCCCTTTTGCTAGTCCTTTTAAGGACTATTTGGTTGAAGACGAATTTAATCGACCGTGGGATGCGGTGATTAATACCCTTGGAGGGTAATCGATGGCAATGCTGTAGCCAATGAAGTTTTAACTGAGGCTCGGCTATTGCTGTTACCCTCTTGCCATGATCAGAGCTTTATATAGCTCAATAACACCTTATCCCTACACTGTCCTCTACAGATAGCGGGGAATATGAAAAGCATTCTTGCTTTGCCCCTTTAAGTCAGTCCTTTTAAGGATTATTTTAATCGTCATGTATATGTCTTTCTTTGTCGTAGGTTTTTAAAATAAATAAAATAAATTTACCTTCAACCTTAATTGTTTGTTACTTACGTCATTCACGTAGGCAGCGTTTAGCGAAAATAATATTTCTGACAAATATTTCTCCGACTCAGAGGGTAACATGAAAGCAATCGCTTTAATTTTAATGACTGCATAGCGGGTCGGCAAGTTGGTATGCAGAGATTTATGCTTTGATGTTCACAAAAGACACTTCTGGGACGGATATAACTATAATATATCTATTTGACGAGACATCAGCGCAATGCATTCTATTCCTGGGAACTAAGTGAATAATTGATTCAAGGCCACAGGTGTAATAGATGCATTACTGAATGAGATAATCATGCACCAATAGCTTCTAATGGACATCGGTTGTGTGAAATTGAACCAAATGATTAATAGTAATTGTAATGGTGTTTGTCGTTGTGGTTATTTTTGAGAATTTTTACAAGTGATATCTTTTTTAAAAGAATTGTCGGTAGATCTACACTGAAAGCAATTAGAACAGAACTGCTCAAGTCACGTACATAATAGCTTTACCTGTGTATGCAATATCCTCTAATTGCTTGAACCACTAGGGATATATGTACTGTACATTATCTCTTTCTCTTCCTGAATCGGGAAGCTTGAAGTTTTAATACTGAAGGAGTCCAATTCAAATAAATATTCTTAATTATTAACATTTTTTTTGGAGTCCTAAGTTCATCGCAGGAGGTTCACGGTACATATAATATCGAAAAGATGGAGGTTGTTAAAAATAATAATAATAAATAAAATAAAGGCACTGTTATAATTCGTGTTTTATTAGTGTTTTTTTTTTTGTTGTTTAAAAAAAAATCAGAATTTTTACCACGGATGTATTTATTAAAGATTGTAGATAATGATAAAAATCAATAAATAACACAGTAAAGCATATTTTGAAAATTCAGACTGAATCAAGAATAGAAGGAAAAGCAACTAGCAGAGGCAGCCATTTTGTATGTTTTACGCCTTGTGGGCATGCGCAGAATGCCGGAATTTTCTTTACTAGCATTGTGACTACAGTTTCACAAAATTATTGTTAATTTATTATAATTTCAATTTCATTATTTTTTTTTTTTTACTTAAATTATATCTATTTTCTGATATATATTTTTAACGCATTTTTGAACTATTTTCACAAACGTTTTTAAGATAATTTACCAAATAAGTGAAATATAATTTACTTTATGATTTTTCGATTAGAATCGTTCAGTTCGCTTCATACAATTAATGAATGAATATGAATAAAATACACTTGAATAAAAATACATATCTTAGGGCAGAATGTATTTCTTTTTAGTCATACAAGTGAACGTAAGAACCAACTTAATATGAAACGTATAATTATTAAAGTATACTTAAAGTTATTTGATCACGAACTTTTTTAATAATATCAGGAGAATTAAGACTTTAAAACATCGTTTAATCAAGAGGCTATTGAAAAAGAGAAACTTCAGGGTGAAATAAGAAACTTGTGTGTGTGTTATTCGTGATTGCGATCTTAGAAAGGCCACGATTGAAAGCTAGAGAGAGGCAAAGAAAAAAAAAAGTATACGCTGAAGGTCTTAGTTCGTACTACGTTATTACTTCCAATAATAACATGAACTACAAGTAGGGGCTATTTGAACTCATGGGATTCTGAAAGTATCTAGGGACGTCGTTAAACGAAAATTTCTCGATGAAAGCAGGAGTATTACAAGTTCTGTTCCTTTGGTCCCACTATCTTTCTCAAGAAGAACAACAAACAAACAGAAAAAAAAAAGCAGCAATTCTTGTTATTTCCTTCGATCCTACAATTCATCTACTTATGTATCCTTGAGAATACGTTGCACGTGGAGAGCCATTGATTCTACTGACTTGTAAAATATATCTTAGACTAGAAACTATTTCGGCTGCAATATCTTGATCACGAAAACCTACTAAATTTACTTCAGGTGTACTCCCAAATTCCCAGTGTTATCCATAACATAAAATAGAAAGTTTCTACCTTCGAGACGGCTCGTGGAACAAATCGTAGCAGAAGCAGCATCGAATGAGATTGTTTTAACACCGACTATAAACAACTGATTGAATTACTAAACATTTTTTTAGAAGATTCGTTATCATTTATAATAATAATAATAATAATAATAATAATAATAAACTTACTCTAGTACTGTATTTTGCAGTCACTTTTATAAAGAAAAAAATTCAAGTAAAAAATGTCTTATTATTTTACATTTCTTCTTAATATTTTATAAAGTTGGAAAGTCCATTTAATATATATATATATATATATATATATATATATATATATATATATATATACTGGACCACCATATGTGTTACGTTCTATTTAATGTAATCCTAACACGTGTTATTTTAATAGAATATGTATTATTATCATGTGATCTTGACTTGGGAGATTGTATTGTGTGCTGAATATTCTTTTAAGAAGGGTTATATGTGGAATTACAAGGCTGGAGATTATGACAAGCTGAGAAGTCAGCTTTCAAAAGTGCTATGCATGAGAAACTAAAGGGGAGAGATGTTGATGGTACGTGGGAGATTATCAAGGGGTATTTAATGAAAGCTGTATCTGACTGTATTCCCAGAGTCAGGAGGAGGAGGAGGTATCAGGTGGGAGTAAGATGGATGAATAATATTATTAAGCGAGAGTTGCAGATAAAGAGAAAGTTGTGGTATAAGTATAAGGGGAAAAGGTGATGAGCATTCCCATGAGCAGTACAAGATACAGGCAAGAAGGGTAACCTGCATATAAGGAAGGCAAAGCTCATATGAGAGGAAGCTAGCTGATGAGTCCAAAAAAAAAAAAAAAAAATCCCAAGCAGTTCTTTCGCTATGTGGCAAGTAAAAGGAGGAATAACTTTGGAAGGATGACTTTAAAAAGTGTTGATGGTAAGGAAATTACAGAAGCTAATCGAATAGTTGAGTTGCTTAGTGATCATTTTGCAACAGTGTACCATCTGGATTGCGATACTGCAGTGCCGGACGTGTCATTGACTAATGAGAGTCTAGTGATAGAAGAATTTGAGGTGCTTAGTATATTACAGAACCTTAATGCTAACACTGCCATTGGGTTAGATGGCATATCAGCCCATGTTTTAAGGGAATGCGCAAGAGAATTAAGATCTCCTCTAACTTGGCTGTTTAATTTAAGCATCAGTTCTGGTAAAGTCCCAATTGAGTGGAAAGAGGAGAAAATTATTCCACTACATACGGGGAGGCTCCAGGACTGAGGTAGCAAATTATAGACCAATCAGTATATCGGGAGTAGTGGTTAAGGTTCTGGAGAAATTGATAAAATTAGAATTCAGGACTGGGTGGACAGCAATATGATACTTTATAAAGAGGCAACGTGGTTTTGTGAAGGGTAGATCTTGCCTTAACAATTTGCTCACTTTCTATAATGAAGTAGCAATGGAGTTGGATGAAGGAAATCCTTTTTCAGTGATCCTGCTGGACTTTGCAAAGGCATTTGACAAGATTCCACACGGAACTCTAAATTGGAGCAAATGGGTATGGATTCGAGGCTAGTGATTTGGATTAGAGGATGACCAGTGGATAGATATCAAACAGTGGTTTATGGTGGAGCAGAGTCCAGTAGAAGGCAGGTGACTAGTGGTGTGCCTCAGTGCTTGGTTCTCTATTATTTAATTTGTACATCAATGATATTGGGGATACTTTGAAAGGAGAATCCACTTGTTTGCTGATGATGCAAAATTAGGAAGAACGATAGTCAATTCAGATGATGTAGGTATCTTGCAGGATGACTTAAATAGGCTGACGGTTTGGACTAAACTAAATGCTGGCAGTTTAATGTGGCCAAGTGTAAGGTGATGCACTTCGGAAGGAACTGTGGACAGAGAACTCAAGTTTCGAGGGCATATTGCAAAGGTTGCCAAAACTTCACATCAGATTACATGGTTATTGAAGAACACACTGACAAGCAGGGATAAAGAAGTGATTGTCCCACTTTATAAGGCATTAATAAGACTTCATTGGGACTATTGTGCACAGATCTGGCCACCTGGATTTCTTGGTGATTTGGAAATGGTGGAGAGGATTCAGAGGCGGGTTACGAAAATTGTTGCAGGCCTGTGGGATGTCTCCTACCAGGATAGATTGAAAGTCTGTGGGCTTCAAAAACTAGTTGATAGACGTAGGAGAGGAGATATGATAGAGGCATATAAATTTAAAAGGATTTTATAGGATTGATACTGATAACCTTTTTAAGACTAGTGCAGGAAAGGAGAGAAAACGAGGGTCATCCCTGGAGATTGTGTAAGAGTGTGGTTAAAGGGTGTTAGGACCAGATTTTTTTTTTGCTTGGAGGGTTGTAAATGGGTGGAATGCGTTGCCAGAGGGGGTTGTGAATGCTTCATCTGTGAATGAATTTAAGGGGAAGTATGACAGGTATTGTGTGAATAACGGT
The DNA here is from genome assembly GCF_054136105.1 of Typopeltis vanoorti. NCBI lineage: Eukaryota > Metazoa > Arthropoda > Arachnida > Uropygi > Thelyphonidae > Typopeltis > Typopeltis vanoorti. The sequence goes on along the minus strand of NC_143562.1, from coordinate 15,681,155 downwards.
TAGTATGTCAATGTTGGGTCTCCCGCGATGAGTCTTTTGACTTCATGGAGGCACCTTATATAATAATAATAATAATAATAATAATAATAATAATAATAATAATAATAATAATGTGTTATATTAATAACACATGAATATAAATGGCAGCCTAGCTGGCCAAACGTATATTGTGCCCATTCTCCAGCCAACAAACAGTCGTGGGTATATATATATATATATATATATATATATATATATATATATATATATATATATATATATATATATATTAAAAAATATAGATTTAATGACTTCAAAAAATTTTTTAAAATGTATCACAACAACCGAGTAAAAGCTGATCACCATATATATATATAAGATTCATCAAAGCTTGATTTGCTTCCTCAGTCTTAAGAAAAGGCTGGTTTATTCCACTAATTCAAGCCCTACCCAAGGGCCTATGAGTTGTGGAAATACTTTCTGAAAATGAAAGCTGTGCCGAACAAAGCGGCCTTTTGCAGCTGCCCAATTTTTAATCCATCTAACTCGAGTGCTTCTAGATGTTCTTTCAATGTTTTAGGGATGGTGCCTAAAGCACCTATTATTATAGGAACAACTTTCGTTTTCTTTTGCCAGATTCGTTCAACTTCGATTTGCAAATCGCGATATTTTGTAATTTTTACATTTTCTTTGTCGTCAATCCGACTATCTCCTGGTACTGATATTTCGATAAACTTAACACCCTTGTTTTTACTTTTTTTTTAACCACTGTGATATCGGATGTGTTACATTCCAAGCTTTTGTCAGTCTGGATTTTGAAATCCCAGAGTATTTTAGCTTTTTCATTCTCAACCACTTTCTGGTGAACTTTGTGCTTCCAATAGTCTTTAGATACTTTAAACCCATACTTTTTACATAAATGCCAGTGAATTATCTTAGCTACGTTATCATGCCTTTTACGGTACTCAATTTGTGCGATTTTGCTGCATCCACTTATAATGTGGTCTATCGTTTCTTCCTTTTCTTTGCACAATCTACATTTACTGTCTTCTTGAATTTTTTATATTTTTGCCTTCATAACGTATATATATATATATATATATATATATATATATATATATATATTAGTATATATAATATTATTATATATTATATTATTATATAATATTATATAATACTATATATTATATATAATCAGTCATTATTAATAACTACGTGAAAGCAAAGTATATGTTTATTGAACATGTTGAATAATGTTCAATGTAATAATAATGTAAAAGTTGCAATCGCTGTTATTAATTTTTATTTATTGATATAATTTATTTCTGGATAAATAATCATGAGAAATTTTACTATTTTTATTTCGATTTTAGTTTCTTTTGAAAACTTTTCAACTGAAACATTATAGATGATAATATTTTATAATGATAGATTTTAAATATTTCCACATGCTCTCTTTTTATATTTACAATAATCGTTTGCGGTGTTTACTATATTTGTCGCTTTGCAGCTAAACGACGCAGAGAAATTTCGTTCTCCGGGAGTAAGCTTTGTGCCGCGTCAGCGTTCAGTCATATTCACGCTTTGCTGGTATCAACATAATGGAGGTTTCAACCGGGTGAAGAACAAACGACCCAATCTTGCTCTTCCTATTTGGAGGAAAAATAATGGAATGAATATAGAATATAACATCCATCCAAAGATATTTAGATCTAAAACAGGAAATTATATTAACAACCAGACAGCACGTTTGATTTGCGAAGAACATAGTGATCAAAGAAGGATTTTTATTATTCACACGTAGCTCTTTTTGTGATGCGAAAGGAATTGTCAGCTAAAGTGCAGCATAAGCGTAGGCGAAACGCACTACGATAATTTGTCACTCTGTTGCGATGACGACATAACAAAAGCATACACATTAGCGACAATATGAATGACAAAGCGATCTAACTTAGCGGAAAACTTAGACAGTTATATGCAAAAAAAAAAAAAAAAAAAAAGAACAGAAAAGCAATACCCACTTAAATTTTTTTCAGATTTTTCCAGCGTCTGAAATTTTAATTGCCAAAAAATGCCCTTGCATTATCGTCTGGTCTCGCTGATGTAATTAATAACATATCTTCATGTTATTAAATATAAGAAAATTTAGTATATAAAATAAGATGGAAGCTTAAATAATCATTTAAAATTTTGAATAATTTGAAAAACATTAAAATATTTTGAAAATATTTTTAATTATTTTAAAGACACTAATAAGAAAATAAAATGTACGTATTATATAAGATTTTATTTATAATATTACTCGTCTGTTATCAAACGTCAATGCAACAATTAAGATGTCTGTAGTAAACATATGTAGTAGACTGATATTTTTAGAAAATATAAAATAAGACAGAATAACAAAAAAATTGTAAAATGAGTCGACTGTGGAGAATACAATGCGGCTACGAGATACACAACCGAATGTTACTAAAAGATGTAGAATAGAATACTACAACTGTTGATATAAAAACGCCGGTGCAAACTACACATTTTTACTCTGGCTAGCAGGATGGGGATTTTTTTATATAGCAATAGTTTTTCCTTCAGCGTCTAATACCATTAAAATAGGAGAAAAATTAGTAAAGGCTTGTTATTTAGTTAAAAATTTCAGAATGTATTATATGCTTGTTCTAACACAGGTTCTACATATTGCTTCATAGAGGACAAAAAAGATTCCGTCAAAACGTGTTATAAAGTACACTTTTAATTAAAAGTGATTTTAAAAAAATATTTCCAGTATTTTTCTACTCCTTTTTTTGCTTTTACCGAAAAATACAAATATACTGACATCTTAACAACAATACGTACATCATTACTACTATAATTTCTTTTATATCCAAACTACCATACTCGTAAAGCTTAATTCTATAAGTTTCTATGAAGAAATAAAATACTGCCCATTTATCTCTATCCTCGATTACCAGGCGATTTATTTTTATGTTTTTTTTTTGTTTGTTTGTTTTCTATCTGTACTCGTAATCCAAGTAGATTTAGAGATACAGCTGATAGTGCAGTGTGGGATTTCTTGACGATATTTTCAAGTGATCCAACGGTGTGTTTGATAGGGTAGACAATAATATTAAGAAAATCTGCTTTAATGGAAGTGAAAGGGCATCCATCAAAGCTGACGTTACTGAAATTGGATTGGTGCTGGGAGCAGAATAGTAACTGAAGATGGGAGAAACACTAAAAAGATCAGTAACTATGAGGAAATACTACCAGGTGGCTTTTCTGAGATAAATACGTCAACCTTTTTCTCAAGGAGATAAATAGGCTGTTATAAAAAGTATGTGTCAACCGTTGGGTAATGTGAGAGTCTATTTTTCCATATAAATAATTTTAAAAAAAGGTATTGAATGTACTACAGCACATCAGTTATAATTTCGCTTCCTAAAAAAAAAAAAAAAAAAAAAAAATTGGGATCAGAAGCGGTTATTTAAATAATTTATAATGTTTATTTTTCCCATAACGAAAAATACAAAACATTTCGCATTCAGAGTTAACATTTGAGTTCGAAGAATATGCTTAAAATCTGAAAAGTCATTTAAAAAACTAAAATTAGAATGGCAAGCTTCAGATAGCACCCACCCACTCATATTGATATAAATTATAATTCCTAAATAATACAATAAAAACATTAATTTTGAATTAATTTTATTTTTACCAGTTGTTACATAAGAGTTTAATGATTAACTGCGTTACTAAATTCACACAGTGTTTTCAACTTCACATCAATTTATTTCATAAATCAATGATAGAAATACAAATTAAAAATAATATTAAAAATAATAAAAGTAGTTCTGGATCGATCAATTTCTTTTAATACTAGCTAAAGTGAGTAAGATAAGCCTGAGTTAAATACACTAACTTTTTTTTTTTAATTTAAGGAAACTATCGAATTTCAATAATTGATATGATTAATTATTCCACTAGAAAGATGCTACATTATTCTATGGTAGGTGGCATAAAATTCGCTATCCAGTTGCCATGACTGAAAACAATCAAATCTCGTGAGTTTAGCAGACGAGACGATTGGCAGCTATGAAAAACAACTGCTGTACTTAATTTTGTTTATATTTTTGGTCGTTTATCTAACTATGATGTTGAGAATAAAATTTTGTTTGAATATGATAAACTGGTTTCATTAGTTTACCAAAAAATCATTAAGGTCTCTTTAAACTCAGTGATATTGGTTAATGTTGCTTCTAACCATTATCTAAATCAGTAAGCGGAAAATAAATGGTTGAATAAGAATACCACATTGTTAAAAAGGGATTGAGAAAATGGATTTCGGTTTCGCTTTCTCTATAATCGCCTGCAGAAATGACCAATACAAATAATCGAAAAGTCAATCGAAACTCAAATCCAATATTGCAGAGCATAGCAAAAATCCCGAACAAAGGTTGACGTCTTGGGGCAATATCCTTTTCTTTAAGAACACGCTTTCAATAGAGTATCCTCTTCCATTAAAACCAGGTGCTAGTCTTTCATTTAGCCCCGGGCGTTAAGAAGGAATTAGCCGCACGCCATGTCTTCGCAGACGTGTGGCATGTGGTCCCAGGGCTGTGAGGTTGTAGCAATCTACAACAACGCAGTCTACGGCGAAGCTGTAGACTGCAAGGAAGCAGCCATCTCCGATCGGACACACTGTAATAAATTCTATGTAAAAATGGAATAAGCAAGTCACTATTAAGTACGTACCTGCAATGTTGGCAAATCCTGCCCCCTCTTCTGTACACTCACAAACTGTTACTATTCCACAGATTTTGCAGGAAGGAACTGGCTGTTATTCTTGCCGCCTCACAACGATTCACAGTCGGGCAAAGCTGCTTATAATGTCGGGGTTAAAATGAAACATTCTCAGATGGCGCTGCGCGCCGCTTTCAAAGTGTCTTCGAAGAACGGTAGATGGCAGCAGTAGGTGAGTGTAGATTCCAGTTCGATTCTACCCCCCCTCTACTTCATCAACTCTCTGTTGAGCCAATTCATAAATGAACAGTGTCGTTAATCTTTGAAAAAGAAAGCTTATTTCTTGCTTGTAATTATGTGTTTACCACTGAGATTTATTGAATTGGATACAAAAAAATGAATAAATAACTAAAAAAGTTGTAATAATTTGAAAAATATTCTCTGGAGTAAAAGGAAACGTAAATGAGAGAAACTTTATTGCATGTGCGGGCTTCATACCATTCAATAAAAAAAAAAAGGGAAGTAAACCTAAACAATAATTTGTATGCATTACATTGGATGAGAATGCTTCTAAACCATGGAAGTGAAATTCATTTTGCAAAAATTAGATAAACATTTTAGATGTTTTATGTGTTAGATTAAGGAAATACATTTAAACTACGAGATACTTTTATTCTTTAATTTTTTTTCTGAGAACATATATTTACAAATAACTTCAATAGATAGCTATTATACCCTGAAGGATTTTTAGCAATTCTCTACAGAAGTTTTTGAAAATATTCTATACAGTTACATTTATTTCAAAACAATCAATCAAACAAAATAAATGTTTTTTTTTATTTATTTTTAAAACTAATTTAGTTTATCGTTGAATTATAGCAAACACCAATTAGTAATATGGATTGCTGTTACCCTCCTGCCATGATCAGAGCTTTATATTTATATAGCTCAATAACACCTTATCCCAACTCTGTCCTCTACAGATAACGGGGAATATGAAAAGCATTCTTGCTTCGCCTCTTTAAGCCAGTCCTTTTAAGGACTTTAAGGTAAACATTTATTAGATATATTATATTAGATTTATTAGAAATAATTTATTATAGGAAATCGTTTATAGTTAATATGCTACACTATATAATTTATAAAAATATAGAAAATTATTATAAAAATGCCGTATAAAAATATAACAAATGCTATTATAGGAATTAATAAATAAACGAAAAGTTACATATTTTCATGATAAAAATATAAAAAAAATTATTGTAAGAATTATATAGAAAAGAAAGTTGAAGTTGATATGTATCAACTTTTTTGCTTTATATATATACATATATCTAAACACACACGCATTGGTTTTAAATTATATGACACATTTAAAATAAATAAAAAAGTCAACAAATATTAATAAATAAACGAAATTTTAAATAAATGAATAATTTAAATAACTAAATTATTTATTATAAATAAATAAATATTATTAATTAATTAATTAAATTATTTAAAAAATTAAACAATTTAATTTGAATTTTAATTAAATAATTAAATTTAATTAAATTTTAATTAAATAATTAAATTTTAATTAAATAATTAAATTTAATTAAATTGTAATTAAATAATTAAAATTCAAATAATAATAATAATAATCCATAATACTGGATTGTTATTATTTGAATAAATAAAATAATAATTATAATAAAGAAAATCAAAGTAACATTATTATATAATTATTATATGAAATTTTAAATAAATACTAAAAAATTATGGTTATTTAAATCTGTTTAGTCTTTCTTTTATCCCTTTATAGCAGTTTATATTTTGAGAAATATAAAATGCTATAAATTTATTTACTAACAATGCAGACTGTTGTTACTTATTATTATTATTATTATTATTATTATTATTATTATTATTATTATTATTATTATTATCATTATGTAAGCATAGCCTAAACAAACATGTAGCATAACATAAATTGATCACTGACTGGCTCACCAAAAACTCCATAAACTAAACTCTGATAATATAAAATTAATTATATTCAGAAATCCACTGGGTCAACCAGTTAATCACACACACACACACACACACACACATAACCATCCAACATCCCCTCTCCAACATTTAAAAAAAACGAAACAAAACAGACAGTAAAACCACCACCATCACTCAGGTCGAAACAATACGATACTTTGAAATTTATTTCGATGCAGATATGAATTGGAATAGCCACATAAACCATCTACAAAACATACTCCGAACAATAAACTCTCCAGGTTAAAAGACATAGTTCCCACACGCCTGAAAACAAAGCACTATGCCAAAATATACTAAGATACGCTATAACAACGGATGCGTTCTGTGCAAACTACAAACTAAATAGATTAATATCATTACAGTAAAAAATAATTAAACCTGTCTTTTGAGAACAAAGAGACGACACCGGCTTTATATACACTGCAATATCAGAACACAAAATACTAACAGCAAAACACTTATGCCACTATGCATCTATGCTAAAACATTACTTCGATGCCAACTACAGGACAGTCAGAAATACATACGTATAAGAAGACCTCAGACAGCCAAGTATATCAAATGTAAATATAATAATCACTACGGAAAGACCACTCGAAGTTTTTGAATAAAGAAACCTTACAAACTACAGTAGCCCTCCCCCAAAAAAAGACCCTAAGGACATACATACTATGAACGAGAAATTAATGAAACGCAATATATTAGTTCAGGCTTTTAAGTATAGTAACTTGTCATCTCATTCCTAATTATAGCGAGCGCGCGTGTGTGTATGTGCGTGCCCGTGCGCGAGTGTTCGTGTGAAAGAATTTCTTATTCACTGGCTATGGTAAATATCAGATCTATCAAGCGTCAGTCTACTTCCAACACAGCAATCCAACCAATAAACAATACTTAACTGATGTCATCCTCAGATAAGCTTAATAAAAAAACTTCGAGGATGCGTGCTGAGACCTTGACTGGGATTAACAAGATAAAAAAAATCTATTTATTATAACTACAGCATTTAAATGCATCAAAAATAAATAAACAATCCTTTAAAGTAAAATTTGTAAACATATATAATTTATTGTTAGTGTATATATTAAAAATGTGATTTTATTCAACTACAGCTGTAAATTATCAATTACAGTTACGTCTTGGTTACTCATTATATAAAAAAACTGTATAATCTTTATTGTTAATATTAGAACAATATCTGTTGTTAATACATAATATATGCGCACAAAATATTAAAAATTATTGAAATCTAATGTAGACAATGAACCGCATATGCAGCACTTAGTAATGACCTTTGTAAATTAATATGTTGAAATGTCACTCAGGATAATTATTACACATGTGTAAATAAAGCTCTCCACATCGCCTTGATTAACTATTACTCTACCTCATTTCGCATCATCAGCAAACAACTAAATATTTCCTTTCAGGTTATTTCCTATATCATTTATGTACAAATTAAACAGCAATGGTCCCCCACTGAGCCCTGTGGTACACAACTAGTCACCCGCTTTCGCCTCGATTCTGCCACTCCTTATACCACTTTTTGATATCTGTCCAGCAGCCACCCTCTTATCCACATAACCAATGTCATACCCCATTTGTTCTAATTTGCGTAACAGAATTCCATGTGGTATTCTGTCAAATGCCTTTGAGAAATCCAGCAAAATCATTGTGTAGCCATTTCCTTTATCCAGCTCTGCAAATATATTATTATCTTATAAAATATTATAAAAATTTTATAATTTAGCATTATTCAAGTCATATGAATTTAATAAATAATGATTGCATGCTTTGAAAGCGTCTTCAATATACACACCTTTATTATTTTCTGTTTACTTTTCTATTTAGTAATAAGTTCTTTAAGTTGTCTTTTCATTGTGTTGTTAATTAGTGATGGGATTACGAATTAGCTGCTCGCGTTTTTTGATTAGTGTGATATTGTTGGGACTTCCGAATGATATATTTAGAGGTAAGCTTTCTTCCTTTTGTCTATTTTTGTGATTACACATTGCTTAGCTGGTATCAATAGACCTTCCTAGGTCGTCAGGAATGAGACATCGGAATATTCCTTCATTGTACACAAGGATGGAGAATGTAAAAGATATCAAGGACGCCATTCAACATTTAAACAAAGATATGTCACTTGACATTCTCAAATTCATTCTAAAGAAATTTGAAACAGATTATCCTGGTTGCTTAAATCTCTTCACTCAAGTAAATGACACCGAAGACGATGATTTGGACATCGAAGAGGACATTACACCTGTTCCGCCTACAAAGACTCTCCAACAGTTCGATTCTTCACAGGAGGAATAATCTAATAAAAGACACAGAACATCGGAAGATGATGTAACAACTCACGAAAATCACCCAAGATAGAAACGAAAAGGTCCCTCCAGTTATCCTTCGAGATAAAGATAAATGGACCTCAGTCTCAATATCCCTAGGAGAACAAAATATCAATTTCTCCTGGGCAAGAAATACTGAAGAGGGTGTAAGGATTCACCCTACCACTGTCACAAATTATCGCATGATGACGAAAATGCTGGACAACTCTAAATTGCCCTTCCACACCTTTGCGCGCTAGCAAGCGAGAAGAACTTAAAAGTACTTCTGAGAGGAGTGGTTGAGGGCATCACAACTGATGAGATCACAGCTGACCTCATCAATCAAGGATTAACCCCAATCAAAATCAGTGGAATGTCGAGGTCAGATAAAACACCAATGCCACTGGTGTTGGTCGAAATCTCCAACACACAAAAAAGCATCTATGAAGTTACGGACATTTGTAAGCTTAAAATTACAACCGAACCTCTAAGGAAGAAGGCATCGTCAGGGCAGTGCCACAGATGCCGAAGGTTCGGGCACGCCCAAAAACTGTGCAGAGCTGCCTACAGATGCCTAATGTGGTGAGGGTCACCAAACTAACTCCTACACCAAGTCCAGATCCACACCTGCCTGCTGTGCCAATTGTAGAGGACCGCATCCCGCTAATTACAAGGGATGCCTTTTCCATCCAAAAAACCGTGGATCAACCAGAACGAACCACGCTCCAAGCAATGACACAAACAACCAAACAGGTCGCCCTCCAGATCATAATACCTCATATTCGGCAGCACAGGAAAGGCCCTTGACCTTTATCTATGTCCAAATCATATGCGGAAGCGGTAAGAACCCAGACTCCTTCATTGCAAGAGCAAACAAGCTCTAATCTCATATCAGCCTTAACCTCGTCACTTGCAACAATGCTGCATGAACTCAGCAAAGCAAGCACCTCACCATCTCCAGAAAGAGATTCTATCTAGAACCCAATCCATATGAACAGCTCTCTATAATGTTTAAAAAATTTAAACCGAATTCCCTCATGATAACAGCATGGAATGCCAATGGTTTAACAAATAAACTTCTCGAGCTACAAGAATTCGCAAAAAGATACAATCCAGATATAATCTTGATCAGTGAATCCTAGGACATAGGATCAGTGAACACTAGGACCATCACACAACTCGTTGAGCCACAACTTTGACCAGCCCCAAACTCTAAACCTTGAGGTGACAGGTGTGGAGATGCACACTAATAACGCAGACAAACTCAAAATCTACGCAGCGTACAGTCCTCCCAGCATTCCACTATTGACAGCAGACTTAGACTCCATTCTCGGCTCCACGGATTCCATAATTATAGCAAGAGACCTAAACTCCAAACACACAGCCTGGTTCAGTTCGTCAATCAACTCCAAAGGCCGCACCTTATTCAACTACACGTCACTCAACTCATCAATAGTAGCTGGACCCACTACAGCCCATCAGGAAGTTCTGATGTATTAGACATAGTTATTCTTAGAAACATCAAATATCAATACCAGCTGGAGATATTAGAACAGCTTAACTCAGATCATAATCCCATCCTGCTCAGGCTAGGACTGCAAGATCAGCTCTCTCCCCATCATTCTTTCTTACCATGGGACAAGCTCTCTAAGGTTCTCCCACTCCACATCGGTCCACCCCCCCTGTCATTCGTAAAAAAGAAGAAATAGACCAAGCTGTAAGCAATTTAACTAGGCAAATCAACACAGTAATAGCATTAGTCTCAGTCACTCAAACCACTGTCTTCCACACTCCCAACTAGATCCCAGAAGAGATAATGGCCCTGATTAGGGCCAAAAATAAAGCCAGAAAGCGATATCACAACACTAGGGCCCAGCAGGACAAAACAACCTTAAACAACCTGAACAGACAGGTTCGAGGAGCCCTCCAGATGCACAGGAATTCCAAATGGGAATCCAAACTCATGTAAATCAACCCAGAAGATAACTCCATGTGGAAATTTGTAAAATCTCTTCGTACCAAAAGATAACCCCTTCCCCCTTTGAAGACCAATCTTGGAATTGCACACTCAGATGAAGAAAAAGTAAAAGCCCTAATTGACAATCTGAAAAATCAATGCAGCTCATCTCACGTAAACTTAAATATCAATCTTATTTACAAAGTTCATCGTAAAGTTAGAAATGCATTAAGACAGCCTAAGGATGATTCAGAAACCATCTGAAGAATAAAAAGGCTCCCGGCCCTGACGGCATTACCAATAGAATAACAAAGCAACTCCCACGGAAAGCCATAATTCATCTAGTTAATATTACCAATTCCATTTTAAGATTCCAGTACTTTCCCACAGATTGGAAAATCGCGGAAATTATACCTCTGAAAAAGTCTGGTAATAACCCACTACTTCCCCAAAGCTACAGGCCCACCAGTCTTCTTTCCTGTCTTGGCAAAGTAACAGAAAAGGTCATCCTATCAAGACTACAATCAGCAGTGGACAAACAGAAAATAATCCCAAAGGAGCAATTTGGGTTTCGCAAAGCTCACAACACAGTACAAGAAATTCATTGACTAACAGAACATATTACCCATGGTTTTAACTGGCACCTTCACACTGCTGCTGTATTTTTGGGTGTTGCCAAGGCCTTTGATAAGGTCTGGCATCAAGGCCTTATCTTCAAACTAATTGAAAACAATAAAACAATATCCCAATTAAACTAGTGAAACTCATATACTCATATATTAGTGAAAGATACATGCAAGTAAAACTCAACGGAATTGTGTCATCAAGGCGCAAAATTCTGGCCGGAGTACCTCAGTGTTCTCATCTGGCCTCTGTACTTTTCACAACTTACAAAGCAGATATTCCTCTCAATTCAGGCCCTTTATGCCGACGACACCGCTATTCTAGCAAGATCGCTCAGCCCTCGCCTGGCAATCACCAGACTCCAAGGAAGTATCAATGAGCTAGCAAACTGGTTCACCAACTGGAGGATTTAAGTGAACCCCCTCAAAAGCTCAGCCATGCTGTTTTCAAGAAGAAAGATCTGCAACAAAGAAGACATCCTGCTCTCTGGTGTCATAAGATCCAATGGCAATCAGAGACCAAATATCTTGGGGTATTAATGGATAAGAAACTCCTTTTTAACAAGCACATCAATCTCATTGGCTCCAAATCTTCCAAAGTCATAGCACAGCTCTACCCATTGATCAACCGCAAGAGCAAATTGAACCTACATAATAAATTGCTTCTTTATCGGATGGTAATACGTCCAGTCATTACCTACGCCTCACCAGCATGGAGTCACACTTCAAGATCAAACATTTCGAAATTACAGAGAATCCAAAGCAAATGCCTTGGGATGATCCTGGATGCACCGTGGTTCATCAGAAATTCACAGATTCACCGAGAAACCGGCATTCCATACATCTCCTCCCTTCTTCGTGATCTTGCAGAAAAATTCTTCGTGAAGTCAAGTTCACATTCAAACCCACTAATCGTGCAAGCTGTCAATTACAATGAGACTGATTACTACAAACACAAAAGACCGAAGGCTAATCTTCTCTCAACCGATCATAGCTAACACTACTGCCCTCAGAGGGCGAGCTTAACTGCTCACAAACCTCCCATTCCCAAACAACTCTCATTACAGATAAAGGGGAATATGAAAAGCACTTGTGCTTCACCCATCCTGTCAGTAACGTTAATGGTTAATGGTTAATGTTGACTTTTCATTGAACTCTCCTCGGAACACCTACATAAAATCAAATAGAAAAAAAGCAGAAATATATTAAAGATTTCTGCTTATCGTGAAAGTGCTTATACAGATTTGTGTGTATGAATTCGTCCAGTTCAGTGACATATTTGTCTTAGTACAGATTAATAGGAATTATACAGCTTACAAAGCAGTATCTATTATTCAAATACAAAGTTCACTCATTGCATAATTAAAATGATTCTGAATTCCGAATCGACTATTAATGAAACAGAAGTTCGCATTGCTTTAATGTTGGAATTTCTAAACTCTGTCCAGAAAGATATAAGGAATTATGTATACACCTAACTAATTTCTATGTGTTCTATATATATTTACATAAGAAAATAGAAATCCTCGAGTATTAAATTTAATTATCAGTGTTATGCATGTATATTGCGTGGGTGGTCTGAAAAGTTCTTGGCCTCGACTATAGATATCAACACTATCGGCAAGATTTTTTCTCATCTTTCATAAACATCCATGTGAAATTGCAAGTCATTCTATCAAGTAGTTTTTTTATAAAGCTGTCTGGAGCAAACGCGTTTTCTGTATCTCTCGAAATGGATAAAATTGAGTATCGTGCGGTTACAAAACACTTTGTAAAAGAAGGTTTAACGCCAACAGAAATTCACTCAAGTTCACAAATGTTTATGGGCACTGTTCTTCTTCGTTTTCGACAATTAAGAAATGGGCTGCCGTGTTTTAAACTTGGCCGTAACGGCCTTTAAGATGATCCATGTGAGCGACGTCCAAAAAGTGTAACAACACCAGAAATCATTCATAAAGTGCACGATATGGTATTGGATGACCGGCGAGTTAAAGTGCGTGAACTTGCTGAGATTATAGGCATTTCAAGAGAACGTGCAATATATATTTTGCATGAAGAATTGAAAATGAAAAAGCTTTGCGCAAGATCGGTGCCGCGTTTGCTCACAGCAAATCAAAAACGCACTCGCATGAAAATCTTTGAACAGTGCTTGAAGTATTTTAACAAGAATAAAACTGATTTTGTGTGTCGATTTATTACTATGGATGAGACTTGGCTTCACCATTACACACCAGAATCTAAACAGCAGTAAAAACAGTGGACAGAAGTCAGTTGTTCACCGCCAAAGAAGACGAGGTCATAGCATCGGGGTTTTGGGATACTAAAGGCATTTTGTTTATTAATTTTATTGAAAAGGGTAAAACAATAACCAGGGAATATTATTCCGATATTTTAATCGGAATAATATTCTAACCAGACTAGAAGAAAAGATCCTGTTTGCAGAAGAAAAAAATCATCTTTCATCAGGAGAATGAACCTGCCCACAAAGGTGTTTTGGCAGTGGGACAATTAAGGGATCTGCGCTATGAATTGTTGGAACATCCACCCTATTCCCCAGATTTGGCTCCCTCTGACTTCTATCTCTTCCCAAAACTAAACCTCTTCCTCACTGGTCAGCGCTTTTCTTTGAATCAAGAGGTGATTGCAGCTGTAGACAGTTATTTTGTAGATCTTACTGAGAACCACTACAGGGACGGGATAATGACGCTGGAGCATTGCGTAAATAAATGTATTAGTCTTATGGGAGATTATGTTGAAAAATAAAAATAATTTTGAAATTATAAATTCGTTTTTTCATTGTTAGGCCAAGAAGTTTTCAAGTTTAGAATTAGCTTTTATTTGATTTATTTATTATTTTCCCACATTGCAGAATATTTAATTCCGTATATCAGCAGTTAAAGATGAAATTTTCACTATATTCTAAATGGAATCTAAAATAACTTAGCACTTAATAAAATTAAAATTAATTTGTGAGATCATATAGTAATATCTTATTAATTATTATATACTGAAATTGAAAATTTTATACACCATTTTTATATTTAGATTATATTGCTTCATATATTTAAAAAACAGGACAGTAGAGCGTTGAGAGATGCGGTGATTGATTCATTCAATCCAATACCCTTGGAGGGTAATGGATAGCAATGCTGTAGCTAATGAAGCTCTAACTGAGGCTCGGCTATTGCTGTTACCCTCCTGCCATGATCAGAGCTTTAATAATAGCTCAATAACCTTATCCCTACACTGTCCGCTACAGATAACGGGGAATATGAAAAGCATTCTTGCTTCGCCCCTTTAAGCCAGTCCTTATAAGGACTATAAGTAGAGCGTTGAGATCAGACAATCCAATATCCTTGGAGGGTAATGGATAGCAATGCTGTAGCCAATGAAGTTCTAACTGAGGCTCGGCTATTGCTGTTACCTTCCTGCCATGATCAGAGCTTTAATTAATAGCTCAATAATACCTTATCCCTACACTGTCCTCTACAGATAACGGGGAATATGAAAAGCATTCTTGCTTCGCCCCTTTAAGCCAGTCCTTATAAGGACTATAAGTAGAGCGTTGGATGAAGAAGTTGGACAATCGACCGTGCGATGCGGTGATTGATTCATTCAATCCAATACAATGAAATTCATTCAATCCAATCCAATGAAAAGCAAGAATGCTTTTCATCTTCCAGATATAACGGTGATTGATTCATTCAATCCAATACCCGTGGAGGGTAATGGATGGCACTGCTGTAGCCAATGAAGTTCTAACTGAGGCTCGGCTATTGCTGTTACCCTCCTGCCATGATCAGAGCTTTAATTGCTCAATAACACCTTATCCATACACTGTCCTCTACAGATAATGGGGAAGATGAAAAGCATTCTTGCATTTCATCTTCCAGATATAACGGTGATTGATTCATTCAATCCAATACCCGTGGAGGGTAATGGATGGCAATGCAGTAGCCAATGAAATTCTAACTGAGGCTCGGCTATTGCTGTTACCCTCCTGCCATGATCAGAGCTTTAATTGCTCAATAACACCTTATCCATAACACCTTGTCCGCTACAGATAACGGGGAAGATGAAAAGCATTCTTGCTTCGCCCCTTTAAGACAGTCCTTATAAGGACTGTAAGTAGAGCGATTGAAAAAAAAAAAATTATATTATATATATATATATATATTGTTTTATAAAAGAAAAAACACTAAACATTGAGGGTTAAAAGTCTTTTAACCCTCAATGTTTAGTGTTTTTTCTTTTATAATGTCACCTGAAGAAGACTGTTACAGGCCGAAACTAGTAGTGTGTTTATATTAAAACCTTTTTAATTAAATCTCGGTTCTAGTCATTCAATTTTTTTCATAAAACTATGTATGTTAACCGAGTCAATGATCATTCTGTCATATATATATATATATATATAAATATATATTTATATATTATATATATATTTATATTTATATAGCTCAAATATTTATATTTATATATATATATATATATAATATAAATAAATAAATAAATAAATATATATATATATATTTATATTTATATAGCTCAAATATTTATATTTATATATATTTATATATTATGTATATTTATATAGCTCAATAACACCTTATCCCCACTGTCATATTATTTTCATATTTCCCAGATATAACGGGGAATATGAAAAGAATTCTTGCTTCGCCCTTTAAGCCAGTCCTTATATAAGGACTATAAGTTCGAAAATGTTCACCCAAATCAACTAATTCGACAGGCAGCAGACTACAAACCCTCAGATCATTTCAAACACAAAAAACCGAAATCCTCCATTACAAGAGAAAGCTAATACAGCCTACAATGCTCACAATGAGCGGGTAGTTTACCCACAATAATCCTCTCATACACAAGCTAAAATCAGATGAAGGGATAAAGAGTCAAGGACTCGGTCCATCCTCCAAAGAAGAAGTTCCAAGTTCGAAAATGAATGAAGTTGCTCATTCAGAATCTCTCGGGGAATTTTCAAATATTGTATCTAAGGCGTGGAATTTATTTTTATGTGATTATACTGCACGTGAGTGAGTATATTTTTATTGGTAATTAACATCCAATAACATTTAATGATTGCTGATGGATACAACATATCTTTACTATTTAATAACGAAATATGTTTTAATTTTTCGCATCAACAATCTTCAAAAATAAATATAGAACAGAATAGTTGAAAAGCAGAAGTTTTGCGAAACGTAAAAATCTACAAATGAAAAATTTCTTCGTCTGTGACTTACATATAGTTTAAAATTATCAAGATACATTCTGTATTTGTAGTTCTGATTAAACTTCGCCTAGTGACCAGTTGAATTATTATTATTTTTTTTATTTATTTTTGCATTGCTAATTATATAGATCACAGTGGTCAGATTCTGATTTTTGTAAGTCATAATAAATATTATTTTTTTTTTTTGTAAATTGGGAAAAATATTTAAAAAATCAAAAAAAGAAGATTTTTATTATGTCACATGTAAAAATAACCAAAGGAAGTTGGTACGCAAGAATAGATGAGCGGACAATCGTCGTTCCAAATTTTGACCGACTAATGCAATGTTGTTAAATCATGACGTTAATTTAACGTTTAATATCTGCATTGCGGATGCATAATGTCATTGTTGACATGATGCAAGAGAATGAATATAAAATCGAAACAGTGCCCAGCATTCTGGCACGACGATCCTGCACACGAGATAAATACTATGCACAAACATTACCGAATTTTTTTTATTCCTAACTGAATGCAGTTATTTAAAAATATGTAAAATTAGATTATTGAAATTTCTATTTGAATTATATCAAGTGATTTATGGAATAAAGATCAATTTGGCGGCAAAACAGTAAAAGAAGCAAATCGCCAGCAAAAAGGTAGTTTTTAAGAAATAATATTAATAATTTGAATAATAGTTTAAAGCAGGGGTTCTCAACCATTTCCAGTGGTGTACCACTATATTTAGTTCAAGATATTAAATGTACCAGTAAGCAAATCTGTTTTCGTACCACCCGGCAGTGACTCACGTACCACCAGTGGAACGCGTACCATAGGTTGAGAATCCCTGGTTTAAAGCATAGTGTAAACACTTATTAAACCATATAGTACTAAATCGAGCTTGCAAAATGACTGATTTCCATGTGTAACTCAGAAAGTAAGGTGAATATGGCCAAAAAGGATGAGAACTTTCAAAATATAAAATAGTTCAAAGTTGTTTATTTTTTGTTGATTCCTAACAATATCAATAAAAAAATGTACAATTAAGAAAATAAACGACTAATCATAATTAAACGCCATAAAATATATTAATGTGTTTTCATACATAAGTATCCAAAATGGGTTTTTATTTAGTATCACTCCGTGTGGTGGCCGGGATAAGAATAGCATCATTGCAACCCATGCATGTCGTAGGAGGCGACTAAAATGGGACGAGTTTCGCTCTCTTAGGTTTCTTCCTGAGGTTTGCTCCCCGTAAAAGGGGGGGGGTTAGATTTCGGGGGTTTACCCTGAAAGAGAATTTTGAGTCTGTGGGGAGAGTGTTCTCCAGCGTGGCCTGTGAGGGGCCTTGTCCGTGGATGCTTTTCCCTGGAATTTGATCGGTTCTGCTCGGTGGCAGAGTGAGAGAGTGAGCCTGTCACTGAGTGGAACCAACGCTGAGTTGGACGATCTTTCGGTCACTCGTAAGGAGTGGTCCAGGGGATCGCCTATTTTTAAAAGGGCTTTATTTACATACCAGTCCATGCATGTCGTACGAGGCGACTAAAATGAATACCCAGGGAGGGTAACGGATGGCAGTGCTGTAGCCAATGAAGTTTCAATCGAGGCTCGGCTATTGCTGTTACCCTCCTACCATGATCAGAGCTCATAGAACTATATTATCCCATCCATACATTTTCTTCTACAGGTAGCGGGGAATATGAAAAGCATTCTTGCTTCACCCATCTAGCCAAAAGAAAAAAAAAAAAAAATTAGATTCACGAAATCTAAGTCAAAGATCCACATTTATGTTTTCCAATTTGATAAATATAACGCTACATGTGTTGGAGCGACGTGTATATTTACTGAGAAAGGTGTTAAGCACAAGTGCCATCTCAAAATGATTTATGTTTAAATTATTAGCCTTCAGTACAAAAAAGAAAGGAATTCAATATTGCAGATGCAGCAATAGAAACAATTTTGAATTTCTTCGCCCATGATTCTGGTTAGGTCTAGTAAAATATTGAACAATCTGATTGGTTGGCTGGGAAAATGCCCTAAAGACGATTACTTAAAAAAAATTGATCATGTCTACTGCATTTTTCAGAGAGAAAACCATCTGTTTACATGCAGCGAAAGACCATAGAGAAAACTGGCTATCCAATTACAGAGGGTAGAGGACAGAAAATTTGTTAAATCGATCCTGTCAGATGCTAAGGAATTATCAAACGTACATGTTTCTGCAAACCTTGCCGTGGCATCCATTAAAAGTGGGCGATGTAGGCAAAGAGAGAGAGAGAGAGAGCATCGTAGATCTTGGGTGGCAGAATCCATACTGGTGGAGTTGACTATTTTCGAGACCAAGACGAATGAGGTGGAGACTGTGCATTGATAGTTTGATGGCAAACTTTTATCTCCTTTTTTTAATGGATTAAGTATAAAAGAATGTGTAGATAGATTATATAGGATATGTGTAATTTTGGAACATAATTTATAATCACACTGAGGAGATACCATTCAGGACCAGAAATTTCTTTCTTTTTTTTGTTTTTTTAGATGAATGGTGTTCGAGACTTTCTTCTGAAAAGGTCCACGTGGTGCATTGTTTCTGGTATGGTTCTAGAAGATTGGTCATGGCCTTCTTGTAGGAGTTGGAAGAGAAGAATGATGACAGGAAATCAGTTTCATTTTTAGGCATCCTTAGAATAGTGAGAAGATAAGGTGAAATAAGAGTTGGATCACATTTGAACCGAAGTTACACCAGTTAGCCTTTATGATGAACGACTGCCATTTGCACAATAGGTGAGTTTACTGCATTTAGCTCTTTCGAAATCTGATTTTAATTTAATGGCCGTTTTGCGTTTCCGTACAGGCAGAAAATGATGTGGGAGATTTTTATCTCAAGCCACTTGCAATATGCTGTTTTTCTTGCCACCTCCTTTTTCAAACTTGCAAATCTCACATGGATTGGGGAAAGAAAGCCTTCATTCGAGCAAGGACAATTTATGTAACCCGATCAAAGCAGGTATTTGAAATCTAAAAATGCAAAACATTAGTCTGACAATGATTCCAGTGATCACTACACCTGGTGCCTTTTTAATGCCAAAGTACACAAGGTTGTGAGTGGATAAGGGAAGTGTTTCCCTTAGTGGTAGAAGATTAAATCTGTGAAAGATTATGGTCCTATTTGTTAAGAAGATTGGTTGCTTCTACAATATACTTGGAAGCAGAGATAGTTAAGAAGAAGAATATTCGATGAATAGAGAGGATTGTCTATCCTCTGGATGGTAAATGGATAACTTGCATTGAATCATTGAATACCTCAACGTCTCTTCCAGGTTGGGCGATGGCATTGGAAAAAATTGATCCAAACTGAATTATGGACATTAACATCAGCAAGAAATGAGTGGACATTAAAATTTGCTAAGGAATTATTTCTTACATTCCAGTTATCTAAAGAGTGAAGACTGTTTGGGTAGCTGAACTGTAAGAAATGGTTTCAGTGTCCAAATTCAAACAGACCAGAGTGGTTTTTCGGAATGTGCAGATGGCACAATCACACAGCGTGCAATTTGGATAGTTTCATCAAAAACGAGATTGTAAAATGGATGAAGCGATTTTTCGGGTGGTAATTTTTTTATTGTTTTATACTTTTTGGTAGGATTTCTTGAGAGAGATATGTTTAACTCACAGGCACTATAATTATTTGATTTTTTATATTTATGTCGCAGAAGTTAAATAACAGTGAGAAGAGATAGACGTGTTGCTCATCGGGTCTCTATGACATAAGGTGGCGTCGACAGTGTCTCGCAAAGCACAATTCACCAGCGTTATTCACCTGATAGTTGGGAAGCTTCTTGTTGTGGTATCTTCATATTCTTTTCAGGTACTATGTAGCGGGAAGCCCGTAGAGCTTTGCTCCTCCAACAGAAGGGCAAAGAAGTTCTGAAAACATTTCCTACAACTCTATAATTCTCCAACAGAAACTATTTTAAAAAAAGGCGAAATACGAAGGATATCCTGAACAATTCATCTTTCATAGATGACATAATACAGATCATCGGCTTAGCGTGCTAATTATTGTGATGCCAACCGAACAGAGTGGTGCAGAAATAAAAATAGCCAATCCACCTGACCATTAAAAGGATTGGCTTAAAAGGGGAAAAGCAAGAATGCTTTACGCATTCTCAGTTATCTGTAGAGGACAGTATAAGGATAAAGTGTTATTGACTATGTAGAGGACAGTGTAAGGATAAAGTGTTATTGAACTATATAAATCAAGTTCTGATCATGGCAAGAGGGTAACAGCAATAACCGAGCCTCAGTTAGAACTCCATTAGCTACAGCATTGCCATCCATTACCCTCCAAGGGTATTGGATTGAATGAATCAATCACCGACTGTTTAAGTAAAGGTGATATCTCAAAAAATCGGACGATCTCTAGGCCACTCCATAGTGGGCGAAAGACCGTCCCTATCTCAGCGTTGGTCCCCCTCAGTGACGGGCTCCCCGACCACCGAGCAGAACCGCTCAAATTCCGAAGAAAACAATTCACCGACAAAGCCCCTCACCGGAGAACACTTTCCCCGGAGACTCAAATTGCTCCCTTAAGGCAAAAACCTCAAGAGAGCAAACTCTCGAAACTCATTATCCAAGGGGGTAACAGCAACAGCCGAACCTCAGTTAAACTTCATTGGTTCAGCATTGCCATTCATTACCTCCAAGGGATTTTTAAGTAAAGGGTAAAATCTCAAAACATCAGACGATCTCTAGGCCACTCAACCGTCTAAATCTCCACGTTGGTTCCACTCAGTGAAACTCGACCACCGAGCAGAACCGCTCATTCCGAAGAAAATAATTCACCGACAAGAACCCCTCAGCGGGTCGTGCCGGAGAACACCTTCCCCGGAGACTCAAATTGCTCCCTTAGGGCAAAATCCCTAAGAGAGCGAACTCATCACCCAGGATAACAGCAACAGCCGAACCTTAGTTAAACTTCATTGATTCAGCATTGCCATTCATTACCTCCAAGGGTATAAATCAATCACCGCATCTAACGACATCCACACCGCATACCTTATCCTTATAAGGACTGGCTTAAAGGGGCGAAGCAAGAATGCTTTTCATCTTCCCCGTTATCTGTATCTGTAGAGGACAGTGTAGGGATAAGGTATTATTGAGCAATTAAAGCTCTGATCATGGCAGGAGGGTAACAGCAATAGCCGAGCCTCAGTTAGAACTTCATTGGCTACAGAATTGCCATCCATTACCCTCCAAGGATATTGGATTGAATGAATCAATCACCGCATCTCACGGTCGATTGATTCTAAAGTTCTAAAAAGAACTGGGAGATGGACTGAGTCCTTGACTCTTTATCCCGTCATCTGAATGAATAAAATCTGTGTGGATGGGATATTATTAAGCTAATAGCTCTAGTCATGGCTGAGGAGCGGTATTATTAGCCGAGCCACAGTTAAAGCTTCATTGGCTACAGCATTGCTATCCGCTACCCTGAAAGTCCTGAAAAGGACTGGGATGTACTTGATCATCCATCCGGTCGATTGATTCTTATTTCGGCTGATTATTTAATATCATATGATACTAAATATTTAATGGTGTATTATTATTTTTTTAATATTTGGAAGCATTTTTAAAATATTTTATTTATTTATATATTTATTATAAAAATATTATTCGAAAAGTACATCCTTATTATTAAGATAATATCATATCCTGTTTCTCCAACAAAATAATTTCCGTTTCTCTTTGTGATGATGAGACCACTATCATTGTCGTGATATCCTTAGCATAAGCTTACGAGCTTTGTGTCCGAGTTTAAAGAGAACCAAATAATAAACATAATTGTTATACTTTATTATCAAGATAGATTGTTTTTTGTTATAAGTATGTTTTATGCAAAATATTTTTTCAATAATTAATTTTTTTTGAAGCTGTAACAGCGGGTTATAAATGCCATAAGGGGACACTGAACCATTTGACAATAATGCATTTAGGCTGATTGATTTATTTGAATTATAGCCAAAGTAACTAATCTGTTAAATATACGATTGCTTGCCAAGTTAATATCAGAATATTTCTTTCGTACTTGAAATTGAATATTGAATGAAGTTTTCGTGATTGCAGGCTAGTTAATATTTTTCTCTAAAAAAATTTATAAAATATAAAACAAACTGTAGTACTTGAAGAAATTTTTATAACTTTTTAATATAGAAATTATATCCTAAAGTAAATTCTAAAACCATTTTAAATCCCACTTGTCCTAATCTTATTTAAAACAGATTGTTAAAGGAAAATAAATGATGAACAATCGACCGTCAGATGCGGTGATTGATTCATTCAATCCAGTACCCTTGGAGGGTAATGGATGGCAATGCTGTAGCCAATGAAGTTCTAACTGAGGCTCGGTTATTGCTGTTACCCTCCTGCCATGATCAGAGCTTTAATTGCTCAATAACACCTTATCCCTACACTGTCCTCTATGCTAGATTCTTCAGAGAATTGTTTATCCTTAAATAAAGCTTTAGTAAACTTCCACTATAACCACGTTTACTCGTGATATGTTTAGAAATGATAAATTATTTCTATGAAAATCAAGTATTTGTAATTTCAACAACTTAGTTGATTTAACAATGAAAGAACTATTCCATTTACATCAGCAGAATGTAAACTTCTGAAAACCGACCAAGAATACCAGCATGTTCACTTTACTAGTAGAATACCGACCACTAGACCAAAGCATAATGACGTTCCTTCACGAAACAGAAAACTGGCTAAGCAATCTCGCATTAAACCACAATAATCAAGTTGTTATGATTGGTGATGTGAACGTTAGTACAACATAATTTAATTACTACAGCTGACCAAGACTCCAAACATCAAAATACCTGGATCTACTAGATAGCTGCAACTTTGCAAATGTCATAACAGATGTCACTGGAGAGTAAATTAAGGAAAATAGCCTAGTTTATGCAACCAGTTCATGCATCAATCACATCAACGTATTCGGCCCAGACAGTGAGTACCACACCTATGTCATTAGAAGAAAACTGGCGGATCATTACTTTATAGCATTACATATGAGGCTTTGCTACCAGAGTACAGACTATATTGTAGAATCAATAGTCAATTAACAAATTCGGAACACTTTGGGCAGCTGAATTTATGAAAATTTACCGCAAGGAATACACGCTGCTATTCACAAAGCATTCTAGGATATACATATATATATATATATACAAGAAGGTAACAAGATGATCATGAAACAAAAGAAAAATAAGATGCTCACCCTGGATTAACGATGGAATTCTTTTCTTAATCCTCAGAAAAGATGCATTTGGGGTTACAAAAAGTTCAAACTCTTCCCAGAATACAAATATTAAGGGGTAATATTAAGAAAATATGACAGGGAATAAACGAGCAAATAAATAATTGAACTGAGGATGATTAAAATATTACAACTGGATGATTTAAACCTACAGATTGCAAATAATTTCAACATAGTCTTCATTAATAATACTCGAAAAGTAAAACAAAAACCGAGTTAGATGGTATTATAATAGTGAGAAAATTCCATGGCTTTTCCTTCAGCAACAATGGAAGAAAAAGCGTTGATAGCAACCTTAAAATGCTTAAAAACAAACCAAATCCAGGTTTTGGTGGACTCGATTTCGCCATAAAGAATAATCTTGGTCTTAAAAAAATCCTTCTAATCCATGGAGGGAATCTTCTTCTTCAGTTAAAAACAGTTATCATTAATCTAGTATGTAAAAGTGGAAACATGAAGAATACGAACAGCTATCGTCCCATTTCCAAGTCGAAAAAAAGGAAAAATAAAACAGCGATGGGACTCGATGGAAAGTTTTTCTCCACTAACTGCCTCTTAGGAAGATATCAATGCACAAGATTAGGCAGGGAACTAAGTCCATCCCGGCCTAATTGTCCAGGTGATTGGCATATCCACTCTCCAGCGAAGAGTTTGCAGTTAGAATCCCGCCGTGGGCATGGATGTTTGTGATTGTCCTGAATACTGTGTGGAAAGGGCATCCGCGATTCCAGCAGAGACTTCACTCCCAAAACTCTATGAGGTACGGAAGTGACCACATAGAGTCAAATGCTAACTCAGTGTACCCATACAGCATGCTGTGATTTGTAGTAAGGTTATGGATGTCAACAAATGACATCCATAACCTTTCTCTTAAATGACCATCTACTTCACCATGAAGATGACAACTTCCAGTATATAGTTGAACAAGCAGAAGGAGATATAAATCAACTTTCTAGGTGGTTTTACAATTGTATTCACCTCAACAGAGGAAAGACATATAATACTGATTGTAATGTTATGGGAAAAAGGACACCTTATACATCACGATATCAAGTC
This sequence comes from Typopeltis vanoorti, assembly GCF_054136105.1. NCBI lineage: Eukaryota > Metazoa > Arthropoda > Arachnida > Uropygi > Thelyphonidae > Typopeltis > Typopeltis vanoorti. The sequence goes on along the minus strand of NC_143562.1, from coordinate 15,655,894 downwards.
CTCTACCACATAACTACATTCTAAGGAAACTAAGAATTATCGAAGTAAAACCATTCCAAATTAAAAACATTCTCAGTTAACATCAAATTTCTTATATGCAAAACTTTGTGTGAAGTAAACAGTTCGTTGTGACCTGGATCTTGATGCATATGGAACAGCACACTTCGGTACGGGAACTAGATAACCTGAACGAGAGAGAGAGAGAGAGAGAGTTGCATATGTAATAATTCCCCACAGCCAAAAGAAAGTAGTCCAGTGACACATAAAATTTTAAATATTCCTTTGTTTTTAAAGCACTGCATGTTGATATTACGACACTATTATAAAGAATACGGAGTAACTTGAGAATCAATTTACGTTGTTCGTCA